>NC_142532.1:18702378-18812378 GCF_964205215.1 Stylophora pistillata
TGGTGACCAATTTACAATTTCAACTTAGTTGATACGACCAAATTACCTTGTTATCTCACTGACGCAGCACCACAGTTTCTTTAGAAACTTTCAGCCTTTGTTTATAATTTCTCCTTATGTCAACACCCAAAATTTTCCAATAAGAACATTAAAATAAAGGAAATGATACATGTGTTTGAGTATTTTGTACAATATACTATAATTCCCCTTGCACAAAGATGTGTGTCTACTTTCAGAAGAAAAAAAAGCTTTGACCACTTTATACAGTATTTGATATTTTTTGGCAGCCATTTTCATTATCAAGTACTCCACCAAAGTGGCTGGCTGAACTGGAAAAGGATGACATGGACATGTTACAAGGTAGATTGAATCCTTATAATTAGTCTTAGGATCTGACTCATAATCTTCCCTTTTCTAACCATAAATTTTCCTATAGATTCAAAGCTGTCAATAAAAGCTGGTAACCAGCCAAAACCAACTGCTAGTCTACCATCTTGAACCAGCAACTTACACTTTATTTTGAAAATTTAAAGTGTCTAAAGGACATTTTCCAGATTTTCAGCGGATAAAGTCATTGATCAGACAAATTGAATCTGATTGCTGAATGTGTGGTTTTCTCTTCCAAAAACCTAAAATGGAAATAAAATTGCTACTGCCCATGATAAACATCTCAGTTGTGTTAAACCACCTCCATGTTTGTCATTTACTTGAATGGTTGGCCGACATTGATCTTGGGGTAGAGACTTGGAACAAGTAAATATATGTAGAAGTTGGACCATGGGAGGGTGGCTGGGAGTTTATTTTTAATTATTCTCTCTTTAAAAATGTAAAACCCTACGGAATAACTAAACCCATCTGATTTTTTTTCTTAGAATTTGGAAGTCTCACTACATCTCAACTAATGGAGAAAGTGCGGGGACTTCAAAACCTAGCCTTTCAGCTTGGTCTGGATGAGGGTGAGGGTTCTTTTTTTGGATTTGTTTTGGCAATTCTGATTTGTTTCTTCCTGCATTAACTCAATTTGTTTAATAGCTTACAAGTAGCCAAGCCTCTAGGAGATAGAAGGCTCCTGTTGACTTGCCAATTGAGGTTCAACTCCTTTTTTCTTCCATGTCCTTGAAACATGTGAACTTTTATCTGATACACAGAGAGGGACATAAAGTTTTTCTTCATAAGACTAGCATTGAAATCTGATTTGATTTAGAAGAATAGCAGGGTTCGATACTAACAGTAGCGAACTTGCCACAGACCAGTAGAAATTCAGTTTTGGCTGGTGGTTTTCGGTTTCCAGTAGCCAGTTTGGCTAGTAAATGAACTGACATTTTCATAGCATCTAAGATGTCACCAGCCACTTGGCTAGTAATTTGAAAAGTTAGTGTCGAACTCTGAATAGTGTGTCATCTTTTAATCATTTTCGGTGTCAACCATTTTTGTAACTCTTTGCACTCGTGCATCAATATCTTTATTCTCCATGCTGCTTCTAACATATTTCCTTTGGTACCATTTCCATTATTCTCCTGAACTCATTGTTTGATTCAGCTGTGGTGCTACAAGGAGAAATTAGATCCCAGTCCCTTGTAGGGAGTTAAAGTTAAAGTTACTGGTATGTTAATGCCATGTGAAATTCAGGTTGAATCAGCTTTTTATTCATTTCTTTCAGCCCGAGAAATGACAAGAGGAAAGTTTTTGAACATTCTGGAAAAAGTCAACTCAGGAAGAAGATAAACCTGTGTAGCTGACTTAACATTCTTTCCATTAAAATATCAAGGCTGGATGACTCTTGAATGAATCCAAGTGGCTTGATAGTCTTGATTTAAATTGTAAATAGTAGCTGTTGCTAAGAAAGAATTAAAATCATGAAGCTCTTTTCAATTGACTGATAAATGATGTGTTTTTCATGTTTCACAAAAGTGCAGGGAAGGTATGGGAGAGGTCAGATATAAAGCTAAACAAAGGAAGGGAGTAAAGGAGGTGACTTTTTTCATTCTGACCTTGGATGAAATCCATCATTGTTAAGACTTTCTTCATTACTTCTAGTTTTTAACCCACCATTATTGACTCTCTCTACTTCCAGAAGTGATGAACTTGTAATTTCTCCCTAACATCCATACATTATCTGAGAACAACATGTGAAGTTGTTCTCTTGATCTAACACCAAATTCTTGTGGCTATTTACAAGGACATGTGTAGCAGCTAGAGGAGAGAATTACTAATCAGATCTTGGCAGTTATAGGGTTAATACCAACATGGTGATTAAAACCTACACTTTCTCTTAAATTAACTTATGGTTATTCTTGTGCTTAGTGAAAATGGTATTTTGCAAAGCTTACGGTTTGTTGGAACAAAAAAAGCATTTATTTTGCTAACACTGGCACATTTTAATGAAAAAGCTCTGTCCACAAAAAGGCAGGTGAAGTGTTTGAAATCTAAAATGTCTAATGGCTTTTAGAAATCTTGTCGTAAGTAGTTTCAAAGAGGTTGAAATGCAATGGATTTTCCTAAGTGATAAAAGACTATCAAGGAAGATTTGATACCTCTTTCAAGAATAAGTGAAGTGTTATATTTAAGTGGAGATGTATAAGACACAGAAGAAAGTGGCAGGTTTAATAATTTTTATTTGAATACATACTGCCTTTTGTTTGTTTAACAGGTAAACAATAATGATCAAGAGGGCACTTTGATAGCTCTACAGTATATTTTCAATCATCTCTACTGCAGACCAATTTCCTCAAGAAAATTATGAACCACAGTCATATTAGCCAAAAAAGTTGAGGAAAAATTAAATTTTACTTCCAAAAGGGCTTGAGCTCCATAACAAGCTTGAGAGAAAAACATGGGGTGAACACGCCGTGTGGTTTATGGTTGTCAAACAAGTTTTCGACGTTTTGTCTTTTGAAACAGTGCTTTTTCCAATGGATCGGATTTTCCCTTTGTGGGCGAAAGAGCAAGCCGCTTGAAAGCTATTGGTTCAAATTTCTGGAATGAATAATTAATTCCCTTAACATTTGACTGATTTGCTCGTGCGTGACAGGAAAAGAAAGAGTATTTAACAGTGTCAGATTTCATTGAGAAATGCTAATCGTCCGCGTTCCATTCCTTAGAGATAGTGAAGGGTATTTGTGTTTACGGTAAGATTTTTGGCAGTTTTTCGTCGTTGAATCCACGTTTCAGCTCAGTTGTCAGAGAATTAAGTAGAAGTACAAGGAAAGTGGTTTTGTATAGCGTTTAAGAGTAGGAAAACTGAGTTTTAATTACGCATTTTGGGGTGAAAAGTTCGGGAAACTTTGGTCGTCATGGCGGACACTGAGAGGAGACGTCCCATCATCGGAGCCATGTTCCGTGGCCCGGGGCCCGCTGCTTATTATTTACCTGGAACTACAGGCTACATTGGACACGATTCTTCAAAATTCCAGAAACCAGCTTACAGTTTTGGCTCGAGAACGTGGAAAAATCAACAGTTAACAGGACCTGGTCCCAAGTACAAAATAGAAGATGTTACACGATTCGGAATGGAAGGGACACCGAAGTACACTCTCCACTCACGAACAAACTTGCAAGGGAAATTCCAGACTCCGGCCCCATGTGAGTTCAGTTTATACCCTCAGAAATTAGTTCTTTTTCTCCTAGAGTTTGTTTATCCTGTAGTGCTGCGTAATAAAACAATAGAAACCCGGAGTTAATTTCTTATTCCACAACCCGCGCGTCCCTAGAGACGCCGTCTGAACATACTTTGCATGCAAACATGTCTGTTAAACTGTCGCACTTGATACGCTTAGGATCTACCTTAAATCTGAGAAAATATCGACAATAAGTACAGGATTTTGACTCCTAAGAACACGGCCAAAGAATTTACTTGTATCTTCGACTGTAATCAAATCATATCACCCTTTTATCCCAAGATCTGATTGGTAATTCTCAACTCCAGCTGCTTTACCTTTTCTTGTAGATTAGTAATAAGAATTTGTGTTAGATCAAGTTAACTACTTCTACTTGATAAGTTCTACTATTCTCATTACCTGTCGGCAGGGTAATGTATGGATATTATAGGGAGAAGTTGCAAGTTAATCACTTCTGGAAGAAAAAGGGTTATAAGTGATCTTTAGTCAATTTCTGTCCTCCCCTTGTCTTTGCAGAAAAAAAAAAACTCCAAAATACTAGACCTTAGCCTTTCAGTCCATCGATGACACCTAAAACTCGAGCTACCAGCAGTTGATCATGAATTAGTTAATGAGAATAGAGAAAATGATCACTGACCTAAGGTACTTTGATTGTTAAACAAAGTCTCCATATCAGTACCAAAGGAAATGTACTGCTGAGAAAAGAATGGAGAATACAGATGCTAAAGTTAGGTCGTAAAGGGTTAATAAGTTGGCAGGTAAATAATTTTTTTTTCAACAAGATGTGTAACTTTTATTTCACTTTTACCTTGTGGTTATTTCCTGAAAGGGGATTACAAGGCAGAGAAAAAGCCGGTATTTAAACATGCCTTTCCCCCACAATATTCCTTTGGCTTACGTACTCCATATGGAAAGCAGGACAACAACCCAGCCCCGAACAACTACAACATGCCATCAATTGTTGGTCCCAAGGCTGTAGGAAAGAAGTCTTCAGCTGCCTTCTCTATGACAAGTAGATCGAAGATTGGAAGTTTTCATGAGGATTTGAAGAAGGTTTGTGTTTGTGGATTGCAAGAAGCAGAGTTTAACTTTTGTTAAAAAATGTTGATGGCAAACCCATGTGATGGATGTTAGGACACTTTGCCTCTAATGTCTCAACTTGCATTACCTCTTTCCCAACCCATGCCAGAAAAAAGCTGATGAAAATAGAATGCTGGTGAGGAGAAAACCCTGTGGTGTTCAAGTATTCTGTCCAAGGAGAAGAAGTGTTTGCCTCATGCCCATTCCTTAAATGTTAGCTATTTAGCTATTGGTAACTATCATGAACTCCGCCAGGCAAATGGCAAATTAATGTTACCATAATGTGCTATACAGGGTTGGGATCATGGGTTTAATTGCTGCTAAGTGTGCAAATAAGAATAGGCAGTATGTGTTAGTTTGCCTTAGCAACTAATACCATTGTTTTTCTTTCTCAACTTTCAACATTTTCATGGTCTTTGTTTATATACAGACTCCTGGACCAGGCACATATAAAGTGACTGATCCAAATATCTACAGGAACAGAAAACCCATCTTTTCCATGACTGCTCGTAACAATGCACCAGGTGACCGAACCCTAAAACCAGGACCTGGAGCCCACAGACCAGAACTGGTGAGAAAACATCATAGAGGCCATTTTTATTTAGTGCAGCTAAAATACAGGACTGAAGAAAGAAATTGCTACAGCCAATCAGAAATAAATTTGTATGATGCACGATCCTCGCAGTAGATAGCGCTATTTATGCAATAGTGAAAATCAGACCTGAAAAAAATCAGGCCTGTACGGAAATCAAACCACTGACCTCTGCGATACTAGTGCAGCGCTCTACCAATTGAGCTAACAAGCCAACCGGGAGCAGGCCGTTAAGTTGATTCGTAATAAACCCGTGAAAGCGATAAATGAGATACAATGGATATATGAAGTTCATATATATATTGAACTGCGGTATTACATATGTATGATGCACGATCCTCACAGTAGATAGCGCTATTTATGCAATAGTGAAAATCAGACCTGAAAAAAATCAGGCCTGTACGGGACTCGAACCACTGACCTCTGCAATACTAGTGCAGTGCTCTACCAATTGAGCTAACAAGCCAACTGGGAGCAGGCCGTTAAGTTGATTCGTAATAAACCCATGAAAGTGATAAATGAGATACAATGGATATATGAAGTTCATATATTTTGAACTGCGGTATTAGATACGTATGATGCACGATCCTCGCAGTAGATAGCGCTATTTATGCAATAGCGAAAATCAGACCTGAAAAAAATCAGGCCTGTATGGGACTCGAACCACTGACCTCTGCGATACTAGTGCAGCGCTCTACCAATTGAGCTAACAAGCCAACTGGGAGCAGGCCGTTAAGTTGATTCGTAATAAACCCGCGAAGAGTTGATTTCGTAATAAACCCGAAATAAATTTAGAAGTAAATTTGAACATATCTCAATTTTTCTTGTAAACTAAATATTAAAAAATGTTAAAATGCAAATAATTATTATAGAGAATTTTTAAAATATCATTTTTTACTGCTTGGGCGTTTATAGTCATGCACTTTTTTCATCAATAATAGTAAATATGTTCAATTTTTTTTTAGTATGTAAAACCTGAATGAATTTGTTTTCTTCTCTTTCAGTGCTATTCCACGTTCAAGAAACAACCCTCTTTCTACTTTGGCCAGAGGTGGTCTGAATATGTTGCGCCATTAATTGTTGACCCTGTTGATTAACAGAGATTCATGGCTGGTAGCCATTATATTGTTAGTACTTACAAACTCTGATGCATGCAGATCAGGAAATTTTCTTTTCAAGCTAGCCTGGGCTTTCTGATTAACCGTTTAACTCCCATGAGTGACCAAGACAGAGTTTCACCTTACAGTGCCAATATAGAATCAAGCAGACGCGTGAAGAGAATAACAAAAGGAAGGAAACTGGAGATTCTGTAAAGGCTGTTGCATTTGATATCCCTGGAAATGTATAAGTATCTTGAAATTTAATAGCATCCTATACATGCCATAGAATTTCTTCTCAAAAAGGTTGGCAGGTATGAAGAATTATAATTGTTTTTAATTTCCAGAAAGTAACCATTAACCTTAAATTGCAATTTATGGCTGTAAGGGTTTCTGGAAACTTCCAACTTAATCTCTTTTGTGTTTCTAAGTACAAGTATTTCTAAAGTAGTGTTAAGTATTTTCCACAGCAGTGTTTGCCTTTTTCTAGGGTGTATTGTTATTGTCAGGGACTAAACATCAACAGTTGCATAAATAAATTTTTGTCCAATGTGTTAATTAAAAGTAGTTCACACAGCAAGATTTGAAGCCAGGAAATGTTGCATTTTGACAAAATTGGTTTTTCCTTTTTGTGCTGCAGCTTGTATTATGAGCAGACAATAAGAGAATAGCTTTTTTTGAAAGTGGGTTCTCATTTTTAGTTGTTTTATGTTTTTTATATATTAAAGATAGAAGAGAGAAATTCAAAGAGGTTGTCTCCTCAGAAAAAAACTTAATATATGTGTGCAAAGCTTGAATCAAAATGATCATAACCCTTGCTACCCGTTGGGTTTCTCTTTGCTCTCAACCAACTATCCATAGGAAAGAACAGTTAGATTGGGTGTGAAGCTTGTTCACACTTGTAGAACACAGAAAACACTGACCGTTAATACAAAGGTAATATCAGTGTAACTTTTGAAATGCAAGGTCTTACTAAAACTGTACTGTAAGCTAGTTTGGAAACAAGTCAAGAGAAATTTTTTTTTTAAGTTTGTCAAGGTATTGTCAGTAATAATCAAGAAGATAGACTGATACTCATCCATCTTTTTTTCATCACTCAAAATCACCAGGCGATAATCAAACTGTTGAACCAAAAGTTGGATTGAATTTTTTGAGGAGTTTTAGCAGAGAACACAAATTTTCTTACTACTTTGTCCCAGCTTGTGTTTCTGAAAGACACTGAACACAGCATTGCAATGATTTCAGTGCAGTAAAAAGATGGACCTGTCAATCTATGTTTTTGTTTTTAGATCTTCAGTACTTTTCAACCTAAGTGTTCCAAAAAACGTATCAAAGTATATATCATTTTTATTTTGTAATTTGTAAGTATGCCAAATGTTTTTGTAAAAATTAACTTTCATCTATGATTTGTGTAGATTAAAATTTTTAAAATATTTATGAGATGTGCATGGCACTCTTCAACCCTATCTGTTGTGGGAATAGAAGCCTGTCCAAGGGCATTGTGAGGGGGGTCCTGGGGTGCTAGGTGACCCCCCCCCCCACCCTTCATAAGCCCTTTTTTTTCAAGCAGGCAGCCAACATCATTCAATATCAAAGTATTTTAATCAGTGGCTCTTGAATTATATGTCACTGCGAGCCCACTGATACACAAGGGGGGGGGGGGAATTACTAGCCATCTACAGTTGGCTGTCCTCAGATTGTGTCCCTGTGTAACATATCAAATTTTGGTTTGAAAATGTTCAAACAAACAAAAGTTTTCAACTATTTTCAGTGCAGGTAAGAGAGATCAGAAATATTCTTTATCTGATTTAGGTTTAAGTCTTTATTATCTGATGATCTACATCTAATTTTTGCTCCTGATGCCTGCAAGAAAATTGAAAAAGTGTGGACACAACACTTCGGTGACTCCCTGCATACAATTAATTTTTTGGGTTTTTCTGTTGGATTGTATTCATTTGTGTTTTTAGTTACTTATTTCATGCTTATAAGTTACTCTACCTGAGGGAAAATTAAACGAGAGTGCATTAAGAGTACTTATATTAAGATTACAAAGGAAACACATCAGAGTAGCACTGAACTGAAGCTAGAGGCACGTAGCTTTTTTGTTTGTCCTAAGCTTTAACATTCTTTCACATCATGTCATTACCATCTTTCTGTCTTCATAGTTCTTAAACCATTATCAAAGAGGGTTGCGGAAAATTATATGTAACACTTGAGTAAGCCCAAAAGTAATTTGTAACGTAGGGTTGGCAGTTTTCCCTCTCAAATTCCTGACGCTTGAGAAACTGTTCGAAGCACACGTGCCACGAGAATATTTCTAAAATTCGTGGGTGTTGCAGGACCAGGATCACCCCACCCCCCTGCTTTGCTGCCCTTATATAACTTTAGAAGGATTAAGAAGAGAGAACAAAATGTTATGCTCCAACAGAAAGTTACCAGCAGTTAAACAATTTTTATTTTTTGCGCATTTTAAGGTTCTTATGCAAGAACCTCTTATAACCGCGGGTGGAGCGGCCCTTGGCGTGTGGGAGTTTCTGGGGCGTGTCCAGTGTGTCAGCCAATCGGAGATAGTGGGTTAAAAATACTACTCGTCCTCAAACAAGGCATTATGCCCAGAGTACATTTGATAATACCGAAAAGCAAAAATAAATTTGCAGAAATCGTTCTCAGTGTATACAACACATTGTTTTTTGGAGGCTAGAATTTTACCGCGTTTAAACGGCATTATTGCGCATGCGTTACGTCATCACTTCAAGTAAACGGTTCTCTCAGACACTATTTTCAGTGAAAATGCTGTTTCTTTTGTCTTCGTTACACGAATGTGCATTGTTTTCTTTTTACATGCGTCGAATTTCTGTCTGAACAAGCTCACGTGAGTGAAAACAGACACCCTGGATTTTGCTGAAAACATTTCTAGTTTGCATAATTTCTGTTGTGATCGTTGAGGAGGCTTCGTCGACAAGTGTCTTGCCACTGGTTTGGAAAATAACTTGTAGCAGCATAAAGCAAATGGGAAAAAAAGAGGAAAATGATCACGAAGCAAAAGAAAGATTATTAGGTGATGATGTAAACCCTCAAGTCGAACCGGCAGACAAGTAAGTGTAATCTACGTATTATTAAGCTCTTTCATAGTTTGAAATGCGTAGAATAGGAACTTTATAATGCAAATATTAGGGTGCTAATTAATGTATTTATTTTTATTGTAATCTTCCGCACAATGTAAACATCTACTCGCAGCCACTTCTTGATTTTCGCACAATGTTTGTAGTGAGAACCCTGAATAATTTTGTACAGCATTATATAGATATCTTTCCAAAATTTGATGTCTAAACAAAAGTTTTTAGTAATGACAAAACTGTATCGGTAAAGTACAGTTAAACACATGAACTAAGTTGTGGAAAACTTCTAAAGCAAAGAATCAGATATACAATATAACAGTGAAAGCATAAATTAACTAGTCCAGGTAACTTATGCAAAATAATATGTAACAGGAAAGCAAAAAAATCTATTTGCTCTGTGTGACAAACACAGCTCTCCACGCATTTGTATTTGTATTTAAGGATTTGTACAAAGTACTGGAGCAGAAACAATAGGACATAAGTCCTCTATTAGGGTTAAGCTCCAACCCAACCCTACCCCTTGCCCCCCAATTCCCAGTAAACAGGGTTCTTTAACATCCTCTGCCTAACCAAATTAACTTATTAGTAGATGCAGGAGATGGGACCTAATGTTTATTTGTCCTTATCCAAGAAGACAAGAATGTCTATTGATTTCTTGATATCATAGAAAGGTAGCACATTCTCCACATTTATTTTAAGACCTTGAGTGTTGGTCTGGCTGGGGCTCAGACCCTCAACCTCCTACACAACAGTCCAGCTCTCTAACCAATTGAGCTAACCAGGAGGTGGTTAAATTGTGGTAGTGCTGTCATTCCCTAGCACAGCAAGCATAATGCAGCATTTTGATATCATACAGAACAGAAAAGGTAGTCTTTGAACACTGAGTGTAATTATTTTGTAAATGTACAAAATGAAACAAATCTCAATAACACTGTCTGAATGGTGCAAGTAATAAACCTGTGATTTGATTGGTGCCAGCAATAAACCTTTAATTTGATTGATGCCAGCAATGTAACAAAGCTGCAATTTGATTGGTGCCAGCAACAAACCTACAATTAGATTGGATATATCAACAAAGTTGAAATGGTAAATTGACCACTGTAACGATTACAAAAGCTGACGTTTCGAGCGTTAAACCTTCGCCGGAGTGAATAGAGGAATTGTGGGTTGTGTGTGCTTTTAAAGGCAGAAAATGGAGCTATGTTATTGGTGAGAGCATGGCAATGAGAAAAACAAGAATAAATTTGTGGAATGAAAAGTGTTCATTGATCCTTGTGGGATTTAGACTGCCGGTTTGAAAGATGAGCTTTTGTTCAAGATTTTTACGGCTTTCCGTGCTACCTAAGTGTAAGGAAAGACTGCAGATTGCCATATGTTGCTTAGAATGATTAGGTAAATTAAAATGTCTAGCAACTGGTTTCGATGTGTCCTTGTCATTCCTTTCCACGTCTCGAAGGTGTTCTCGGAATCGGTCACCTAGTCTTCTGCCTGTTTCGCCGATGTATATCTTTTTGCAACAAGTGCAAGTTATGCAATAGATTACAATGGCGGAGGTGCACGTGAAGTGATCGGTGATCTTAATGGATCGTTTAGGTCCCGATATTTTATCAGTGTTGTGAATGAAAGGACACGTTTTGCATCGTGCATGAGCGCATTTAAAAGTGCCTGGTTGGTCATTAGTCTGAAAAGAACTTCTGAGCAAAAAATTGCCTATGTTTTTGTCGCGTTTGAATGAAATGAGCGGAGGCTGTGAAAAGATAGTGCTTGTCTCTGGATCGTTCTGAAGTAATTTCAAGTTTTTAAGAATGATGGATTTAACTGAGTGGTTGTGAGGGTGAAACGTGAGAGTGAATGGAATGCAGTCGGAATCTTCCTTATGCGACGTTTGTAGTGCTGAATGTCGATCAATAAGTTGGGCGCAGTGGTAACCCGCTTGAATGACAGAAACAGGGTAACTATGTTTATCGAAAAACTGGCACATTGACTCTGATTTGTGGTGGAAATCAGAGTCATCACTACATAAATGACAAAGTCTTAGAAACTGAGAAAAGGGAATGGAATTCTTAACGTGAGATGGAGGTGAAGACGAATATAACAAGTAATTATGCGAGTATGTAGGTTTGTAATACACACTAGTGCATAAACCGTTACCTTCAACTGAAACTTTGATGTCTAAAAAGGATAAAGAATTGTCAGAAATTTCCCAGGTATATTTCAGAGCCGGGTGAAAAGAATTGACTGTGGTTATGAATTGAGTGAGCTCCTCTCTGGTAGAGGAAGTAGCACCGATACAGTCGTCAATGTAGCAACCGTAGAGTTCAGGTTTGGACCCGTTGTATTGGCTGAAAAATTGATGTTCGGCAAAATTGATGTTCTGCAATTAGATTGGTGCCAGCAATAAACCTGCAATTTGATTGGTGCCAGCAACATACCCGGTGCAATCTAATTACTGGGATTAATGTACCCAACACAATCTGATTGGTGTAAACCACATACCACTTTTGACCAAATATGTATTTTTTTTTTTGTTAAAAAAGTAGTTTAAATAAGTCAGTTTTTTTTTAATGTTTGTAAGATTCTTGATCGGATTCAAAGAAAAATTGGAAAAGGTTGTTTTGTTTTGCTTCTCTTACTTGTATGTAATTTGATGTTATTTAGGTTCAAACATAATTTCAAAATTTGTTCAACTAAGCGGTCTTTTGGTAAAACGGGCTGTATGGGGAAACATTTGGCTTTCTGTCATGATGCTCAGACTTGAAGCCAAATATATTTACCTTCCAGCCCTCCCACTCAGTCACCACGTAAGTATTTTTACATATAATATAATTTTAGATGGCAAAGATCATGGTTTAAATTTTTTTGCAAAATGCCCCTTTCTCTCCCCCCTGCACAGAGTATGAGAGGCACAAATAGTTCCACCTTTATCAGGTTTTGGCTGTAATTGTTTCTTTTCAAGCTAGAATTGAAAGTCAATTCATACATGTGCATGCAATAAACCCTGAACCAATGTAGGATCTTTTCTTTCTCTTTACCTTAATTCCTATTTCATGGGGTGTTCTTATATCGAAGCAGTCAACTGAAATCATTGTGTGAAGAAATTACCTATTAAGGTGGTACAACCCTCAAAAAATCAACATTTTTTCATGTTTTTTTACAAAAAGTTATCTATATCACCTAAATTGACACATGGAGACAACTGTATTTTTGCAGTTTTTGACTTGATATTTTATTATTGCTGCTGAGAATTAGCAAATGATGCCCCCCGGTGGGCAACCAAACAAGAACAGTCATAACTCTTTAACATTAGATTAAAAATTCACAAAATTTTTAGACAATGATCTTTACATACACCTGCACCTTTACACACACCTCTCAGTCATATAGAATGGAAAATATTAAAGAAAACACAACAACTTTCAGGAATTGATAAGATGAGCAATCTCATTTTGGTCATTTAACAACAAAAGATGCACCTAAGTGTATGTTTCTAGTTCATTGCATGCAAAAATATACTGAGATCTCTCACTCCAAAAATGAGAAGAATTGAATAAAACGCTGGAAAGTTATCTTTGCTAGCGTGTCAGTAGTTTCATAAAATTCGAAATTGAGAGAAAACTGGTTTAAAGTTTTTAAACTGATTTTTTCAAGACTTGAACACAGTTTCCATGAATTGAATTGTTCAAAACTGACCAGGGCCATAGCTGACTCCTTCAGTTTGCTTATTATGGTCATCTTTTCGTTTTTTAAGGCCCCTAATCACTTTGCGTCGCTTCTTGGTAGTAGCTTTGCTTTTATGTTGCACAATATTAACTCTAAGCTGGTCTTGGAGTCTGCAACCCTCCTCGGTATATTTGCCAGAAGGAATACCAAGGGCTTGGAAAAGCTTAATAATACTCATTGAACCAATATTAAAATAAGAAACAGCATCATAAAGTCCTAATTCTAATGTCTCCCTTCCAACATAAATTTCTTTTGGAATCCTTTGCCATACCATGCCATTCAAAGACTCATTTTGATTTTGTGTCTTGCCATGTAAGCACTTCTGCAATAAGTTGTTCTCACTAAGTCGAATATATTCAGGCTTTAACTTGGCAATAACAGGTAAAGGAAGGCCAGGTCCATGCTTAAAGAGATTCGTATGGTTGGCTTTGTCCTTTTGATACTTGCACCAACTTGCACCACCTGTTGGGCAGTGGTCATGAAGTGGGCGTGCCTCACTTGAGGCACAATGCATGAGGCTAGCATGGATAGCTTTCTTCATTCCAGCCAAATTTCCAACATTGCACCTTATGGCAATGCCATAATAGTTCTGCAGTTTATCAATTAGACTATCTGTGAGTTTCCCTCTGCCTCCAAGGCCTGGATTGTCACGTTTTAATTTGCGAAGTGCAGTTCCAACCCTCTTCTGCACATGACCAATGCATTCTTTCTTTTCCACTAAAATTCCAGCATCTTGATAAATATTCTTTATCCTGGAAAAACTCTTGCTGTCCCCATCCCCATAAAATTCAGTGTACCTGAGATTGTGCAGCTCAACAGACCTTTGAAATATGCGCTCTGCACCCTCTGGTTCCATAGCAGGTGCTGATCCCTGGAAATTTGACTTGCAAGTGGTGTGATCAGCTCTCCACATCTGATATTCGAGAGAATTCTTGTCCATTTGTTCATGCCGCTCACACTGTTTGCATCCTTGGCTTAGGGCCTCCACATCAAGAACCTTTCCTGTGTCCATAGATATGACAGTCACACAACCATTGCGTGACGAGTAGCCTCTCTTTTGCCATGTTCCGTCACAAGAAACACCACAATTCACAGGTAGACCTTCAGAAGAATTTACATCCTTCTTGAGAGATAAAACTTCTTCTCCTGCCTTTTTCATTGTTTCCTTTGCAATCGCTTTCATGTGACGGCCGATTACGCGCGAGTTGCTGAGGAAAGCTTTCTCATTTGGAGGTGGAGGCATGTTCATAATTGTGCAGAATTTCCTTGCACCAGCATAACCCTTTCCAAGAGTTCTCATACCATAAACGATTCGCCGATTTACTTCAAAACTCTTTCCTTGCTTTTTTGATGTGCAAAATGAATGTTTCCATCCACACTGCTCGCACAGCAAACGCAAAGTTGACGCACATCCCTTCCGTTTCAAATTATCTTCCATAAACAAAAGACTGAAATCACCGCATTCGCCACAACGTAGCAAAGAAAAAACGGACGATAGCACCTCCATATCACAGAACCTGAACCCTGTAATGGATGGACTGGTTTCCTCTTTATCTACCTTGATCAGCTTAGGCTTGGGTTTGTCTTCTTGGGAAGTTGATTGAAGCTTTCGATACGAAGCCGAAGATTCCTTCGCTTCACTCTGATCATGTGAAATGCCGTCTGTGGATTCACATATCCCACTCGAAGCGCTTTCGACAACAATCAACTCTTCTTTGTTAATTCTTGGACTATTTGAAAAGCAATTTCCATAAAATTTGCGCTTCTTGCGTCTCTGAGACGAAAATTTCGGCATTTTGATGATTGAAGCTCTCTCACTTGCGAAAATTCACAACTGAATGATTGATAATAACGGCTGTTCACCGAAATATATCAAAACGAGGCTGAAAGTCATTGTTGGGCCCCAGTCTCCCAATAGCTTACTCAAGACGCAATCAGCTTGCTTTGATCTGGGAGGAAATCGCACTTTTAGGCCCTAAAAGGACGCATTTAAAAATGCGTTTCCATGGCAACGGAACAACAGTGCCTTAGAAATTGCATTTTATTACTATTTCCTGACAAATTATTCACAAAAAGACATTTGGGGCTATTAAACAAAAGCCTTTAGAAGTGAAATCGAATGGAAAAAAAATAGACTCATTTTCAACAAAAATTGCATTTTTTTTGTATCATACCACCTTAAGTATTGTGTGTTCTTGGGGTGTTCTTATATCGAAGCAGTCAACTGAAATCATTGTGTGAAGAAATTACCTAATATTAAGTATTGTGTGTTCTTGGGGTGTTCTTATATCGAAGCAGTCAACTGAAATCATTGTGTGAAGAAATTACCAAGTAAGTATTGTGTGCAATCATAGCTTAAAGAATATCTCAATTTTGGAAACTAGCATGTGGTAATTAAAAGAACCAAAAGAAACAGGTAAAAACTAGCAATAATTTTTGCTTTGAATCACAACTACAAGGTAACGTAATCACAAAGGTAGTCTTTTCACGACGACGTGAAACTGGTCCATCTCAAGTCGTCAACGATAAGACGACGACGGAATTCTTGGTTCGCTCTTGCGCAGTGATGTTCTCGCTACTTCCGGTCATCATCCTCCGTTCGTCGTCCTGGTTGCTTAAGCTCCCTATTAACCAAGCTTGCTTGGGACTGTACTGGAAGAATATCAGCTCTCCGTCTTTTTGTACGGACCGAGCGCAGCTCGGTCCATACTGTCAAGACCTCAGGCCAATATTCTCCCAGTCCGGCCCTCGCGCTTGGTTAATAAGATATATATATATCTGTAGGAATCACATAGCTGAATAAAATCTCGCATTCTGATCGGTTAACAAAGCAAGGTATTTAGCATGGAATTGTAAGTTGAAATTGAGGCAAAGTGATATTGTTTTGCATCTCTTGTTTCACGCTCAGGATAAAAGTAAACATTGTTATTGCTGTTTCCTTTTTTTCTTATATTTATTCAATTATGTGATTCAAGGAAAATCCATCACCTCATTCAAGAATTCTGCTTAAATTGCATTTGAAAACTGATATTGTACTCATGGCTTCATGATTCGTGCAATATTGGTTTTTGTATGCAATTTAATGTGGAATTCCCTCGCCAGGTAATGAATTTTCGCATAGAATGAACAGAAAAGGAGTCATGCCACTAGGCATGCAATAAATCATTGAATTTTGTGCAAGTCTTTCAACTGTTTTGCTTATCTTCAATGGTCTTCAACCTCGTTGACAGTGCTTTTTCATCAGCAATACTGATCATTTCCTTTATTAGTTGACCAAACCAAACCTTTATTCTCTCTAACCAATTGAGCTAACTGCCCACCGGTTAGCTCAATTGGTTAGAGCGTCAGAGTGTGTTGTGCGGGAGGTAGAGGGTTCGAGCCCTGGCTGGACCAATACTCATGGTCTTAAAATAACTGAGGAGAATTTGCTACCTTTCTATAATAGCAAGAAATGGATAGATATTCTAGTCTCCTTGGATAAGGACAAATAAACCATAGGCCCCATCTCCTGCAGGGTTAGGGGTACAAGACGTTAATTTCCTATGCACGAGATTACTGTGTGGTGGATGTCCTCCCTTGGGGTGGGATGGGTGGGTGTTCACAAGGCCCATTTAAACTAGCTATCTGCTAAACTGGGCTAACCTTTATAAATATTTGTAAATACAAGAAAAATACAAAATACCGTGATAGTGTTTGATTCAGTAGTCAAACTGTAAGGAGAAATGGGATGCTGGTCACACTAGGGAGGAGGGCTAACAGGTTGATCAAAAGGGATATGACTTATTTATTTCACACATACTGCCAGAGGGTTGTTTAAAAACTGAAAAAGACAATGGGAAAGAAAATTAGAGAAAATAAGAGCAGTTGTGCAAGTGAGTGACAAAATTTGCAGGTGCCCCCTTAAGGTTGCCTTATAACTAAATAACATTGTATTAAATTTATTTTATTTTTTAAATATCCTGTCGTGGTTTATTTAATACCTCTCCCCACTTGATCCAGCAAGGCAACCAGTTGAATTTGTAGCTAACTGTGCTCCTCTAAAGGTAACAAAAACTGGGTTTCTTTTAGAGTTATGGAAATAACACATTGGAAATTAACAGAGTATGGGTCCTACCACAATGTCATACATTTTTGTTAAAGTTGAAGGTTAAACTTAAACAGTTTTCAATTTATTGCCCCTTAGACATAACTAATTTACAAACACCTTGACATAGGTTTAGCCTTTAACACCATAACATCAATATTCATATTCCCCATACTCTTTTATTTACATTTCTTTGGTATTGACAAGGAGAATCAGTTCAGCGGTGAAAGTTTCATATCTAATACCACAGTTCAGAATATATGAACTTCATATATTTCATTGTATCTGATTTATCACTTTCACGGGTTTATTACGAATCAACTCAACGGCCTGCTCCCAGTTGGCTTGTTAGCTCAATTGGTAGAGCGCTGCACTAGTATCGCAGAGGTCAGTGGTTAGAATCCCGTACAGGCCTGATTTTTTTCAGGTCTGATTTTCGCTATTGCTTAAATAGCGCTATCTACTGCGAGGATCGTGTATCATATGTAAAGTTTCTTAGGTTGGCAATCATTTCCTTTATTCAAAAAAAGTGTATGAATGGTACCAATGTATGACTAAAAGGAGAAATTAGATGCTGATTACTCTTGGGGGCTACAGGCTGAACACTCATACTTGAGTCAAGGTATTGTAGCTACAATGTGGGACAGCCAAATTGTGATTTGAAAAAAAAGTTTGAAGTAATTGTGAGAAAGAGTTGTATTGTATCACTCTTAGTGACTGTTATTGTTGCAAATATCTGCTGTTTTTAGTTAACAATTTTTAATTTAGTTTCAGTTTTAACATTGGTTTTAAAAAAATTTTATTTCTGTGCAGGACCTCATATTGCTCTTACCAATCCCACCTCCCTTTGTTGATAGCACTTGTCTGTCACTAAAGGGGCAGCATTCACTGAATGCTTGGTTGGGTATTAATTGCAGAGGAATTTTCAAGCCAGGACGTGCTTTTCTAATTTTAGCTTTGGCCCATTTTAGGTCCCAACGTCACCTCCCAAAGCTCCCTTGAGGGGACAAGGCGTTCAGGGGGGGGGGGGGTCCCTACAGGGGTCTTCAAGTGGATTGGAAGACTTTCTCACCATTTCTTTCTCATGTTTGTTAAGTTTATTGTTTGATGGATTGATGTGTTATCTATAACATGACAAAAAGATGAAAAAATCGCGTAACGTGAGCAAATGCATAATCTGAAAGGCCCAAAACACGAAAGGTCACCAAAAAAAAATCCTAGTTTATTCGACCGGAAATGGTCGCACACGCACATTCTCTTCTCTCAAGGTCAAATCATTTTTAAGCTGTTCCTCTTGTTACCATACTTTTCAATGTATAACAATTTTTTGTCTTGGTTTTTTTTTTTTTAGTTTTTTTTATTTTTTAGTTTGAAGATACGTGAATTGAGAAGCATGTTTTGTAAAAAGCGATCATCATGATAATTCATGCCGAGTTTCTTTCCACCCACACCACCATTTCCGGTCGCAAATAGTCGAAGCAAAGATGCATGATCGAATTTCTCTGCAATTTGTCGCATACGATAAAACTGGGCTAAAATCCGAGTCATTCTCTGAGTGGAACACCATTTTACTCACAGAAATGAAAAGATTTGCAAACATCAGCTTAAAAATGAAGATGACGAAAATAACGAAAATTAAACCTGCATCAGTTAATGCCGCTTCGTGTGACATGCACGTGATAGTGAGGGCGAATGTTACTCTTGAGTGGTAGGGTAGATTAGCATTTTTTTAGGACAAATTAGTTATAGTTAGGCAGAGATTTTATTGAAACCCAAGTAAAAAATTGATTTTCTGGATTTATAATTAGATTATATCTAAATTTGAGATTATTGAATCTAGATAGGCAGTACAGATCAATAAACTGTGAAAGCTTGGAAGCCTCCCTCCCCCACTACCCTTTACTTTTGAACCGCCTTCGTCAAAAGCCCTGGGTCAAATTTGGCAACACACACAATCCGTTCAGATTTCTTTCAGATTGGGATTGAAGATTTTTTTTTGCTCTTTGCCCGCTGCAAACCCCTAGAAATCTTCACCTAAATCTTACGTGTTGATTTGTGTTGTACAAGTGACTGTGAATACACCGTTAGAATATTTAGGCGCTTTGTAACAGATCTGCTGGAAATTTTATCTCGACATGGGTGCTGGTGGTGAAGAAGTCCGAGTTGAGACAAAAGCGTTTCTCGAGAAAAGTGCAGCTAAGAAAACTCTCATCGTGTCAATGGAGCCTAAAGATAGGTATGGTAGTTTGAATAGTTAGATATAGATAGAAATGTAGAATTTGAGCTTAATTTAGTTGGCTTTTAGAGAAGAATGCGCTCGCCCGTTGCATCATTTGAGCTCATTCGATCGAAGCGTTTCTCTCGATGTTTAGTTATCCAGAACAGGTTGTTTTAGTTTTATTCATCTTGTAGTGCCGAGTGCGAGCTTATATTCGCAGAAAAGTTCTCCTACATCGAGTAAGCTTCCAGGAGAACAGATCAAATGCTACATTTTTAGCTACGTTAACTTAAACTTACTGTTATATAGGGTCGGTGGTTTATTGTTGAACAATGTAAACTTAAAATTTTGAAACTCGATGTCGCTATCGTTTATGGCTGTTAGAGAGGGAAAGCTTCGTCCGGTCGATTGCTTGTGCTATTGGGGAGAGACGAAGATGAAACATTACTGGTAGCAGCTAAAGACACAGCACGCTCGCTAAAACAATTGAAAAAATAGTGAATTATCGGCAGAAGTGTGATGCAAATTGATCTCCCTAACTTTGGTTCGATCACTTGCGTTTCCTTTCAGCTTCCTTCCCGAGCCTTTTCAACTACGCTTAAGGGGTCCTAATCATTTGAAACAGTACGCTGACCCGGTGTTTGAACCAACGTTCAAAAACTTGACCAACACAACCTCTGTGCTAAATATGAATGAAAAACAAAAGCAGGCAGTTAATCGAAGATATTTTGAGAAAAAAAGGGAGAAAATTACGGCGTCGGTATTTTATTGGTTTTAACTTTGTCGCAGAGAACTTGAGAAATTTACGTGTTCCTTACGGAAATTCAATTACCGAAATTCTGTAGCGGATGTTCAGATATTGAGAAAACCCCTTGCCGAAACCTTCTGGATTTTACTTTAGCGTGAACATCCACTTAACTTGTGGTAGCTAAGCCGTAACCACAATTTAGCTGAGTTGCTTTGTTCGATACGTGCATGAAGTTAGAATTTAAATGACCCTGAAAATCTCTAAAAAAAGATAAGTTACAGAGTTGCCGACATCGTAACTTGAGAACAAATTAGAGTGTCCACTGAAAATAATTTCGTAACGAAATAGGATATTTTTAAAATGTGCTCTTTTCTTGTTTAAAATTTATCAAGTTTTCTGCCGAAAGCGTTTTCTTGAAACATGTTTTTCCTGAGCAATAATTACCTTGTTAGAAAAGAGTCACGCTTATGCAAAAAAAAAAGAAAAGATTAATTTGAGTGTTGAATTGGCACTGTTGGTGGTCGTTGGAGTTTCCTCTGACATTTTTCAGATGACCTATGATGCTTTTATGATTTAATCTCATAGTTAAAATTAGATATGGGATCTTGTTTAAACATGTTTTGAGAGCAAGGATACTTGTCTTGTGTTGATCATCTGGTCTCAGTGATTGTGATGTAACATTTATCACTGCTAATAGCTTTCATTAGACGTTGGGTCATATACAAGAAGAATTTTTCCCCTTTTAGATAAAAGATATACAATTTTGATGTTGTTGTGCCTTGCATTTCTTTGCCATGGAATGAGATAAGAAGATTGCATAATCAAAAGGCTCAGTGGAAGTAGTAAAAATGCTCCGATGAAGGTCTAATGCTTGAAACATCAGCTTTTGTAATCGTTATGGTGGCCAATTTACCATTTCAACTTTGTTGATATACCCAAATTATTTAGTAAAAATGAAGATATTTATGAACACTTTTAGGCTTTACTGTTACCTTTAATATTGAAATTTAGATACCAAAATGAGTTATAAATGTATTTCAATTTTGACCTATAGTAAATTTTTTAACCAAACGGCTTTAAAAGTTAGGAAGCATCATGTGTTTGTGAGAAATTCCTAAAATTTAGTTGTAAGTTTGAAAATTTTTAGTCACAAAAATAACCAACCCAAGAAATTTCATGAGCATTGCACGACGTATTTTCTGAAAAAGTGTGATCACACAACATTTAACTTGAATTTTGCAGGATTTTTTTCAGTTAAAACTACAGCAACTAGTAACAAGTAAGGCACAAGACTGTTAAATAAGCTAGGCTGTAAAACAGTCACGAAATTGCTGCCAGTGGAGAAATTGCAGTGGCAAAAGCAAAATCTTTATTTGCAAATGTACCTGATGCAGGTGCAATTTCAAACCCTGCTTGCCCCGTTATCAAAAAACACAGAAAATCCCCTTGGTAGGATTATATCCTTACCCCATAAACATTGTCACACAAGAGCCAAGCTTCTTTTGCTTTTTTCCTTAAATATTTAAACCTTTGAAAGTTTTTTTCCTAGGGTTATCTTTGATACAAATAAATTTATGTGAATATTATCTTTAATGCAGGTTCAATGTGGTCTACTTCATTATGCTCATTCAAGGAGTGGGTACCCTGTTGCCCTGGAACATGTTCATTACTGCACATGCAGTAAGTGTAATGATTCTATAAATGAGACATAGCAAATCATCTCAATTGAAACAGTTATTTTAACATTCGGAAAGGAAGTTTGAGATGTTAAGGTCTTCTTAGCCTAAGGCCCTGAATTTCTTTAGGCTTCTTCTATTGAACCTTCACAAGACTGAGTGATCATTATTCTAAACTTGCTGCTTTTTTGCAGCAATTAGATTTGTTTTGTTTTATTTTTTTGGGTAAGATGTGTTTTCTGGTGTAAAGATGCGAGTGTTTGCCTCTGTATATGGAAAATTTGAATTTTGTGTTTTAGACCTGATTGCTCACACTTATTCTCTATTCTCTTTAACAGTATTTCCAAGAGAAATTAAAGGCAAACGAAGATCTGAAGCACAGCTTTGAGAATTACTTTTCAGTAGCAGCCATGGTGCCCAATGTTGTTATGTTCCTAATCAACACTCTTTTTAAGCACAAGTAAGAATTGTTTGTTTCAATCTCAATCTGCATAATTGAGGAAAATAATTTGATTCTCGAGAAAGATGTTTTTTATCCTGTCACAAGCATGGGACAAACAAAAAATTCTGAGTCGCCATGAGGAATCAAACCTCAGACCTTCAGATTTCATGCTCTGATGCTCTAACAATTTTGAATCACCCACACAAACACTTTTATAGGATGGATGAAGCACTTGACAAGCAGCTTCTGTTTGACACTTATTGTATGACTTATTGTAAGTAAGAGTAATTTTTTTCACACATGCTATTACACAAACCCTGTTTTGGTGTTTACAATATTGAACAAAGCATGCTAAAATTGAAGTGGTGCAAATACTTGATTTAACAAATTATCCTTACAAAACTTACTATTGACACCTTTTTTTTTTTTTTTTTTTCAGAGTTCCACTGCAAGTTAGAATGATTACATCAGTGTGTATCATGACATTGTGTTTTATTTTGACGACAGTCTTGGTAGTGATTGACACTTCAAAATGTAAGCATCTTTATTATTTTAGTTAAATAATAGTAAGCATGTGCATTGTAATTGCCCACATTTCAGTGTTCAGCCTGTTAAATTAAAATTTGTTTCTTTTGAAATTCTACCCCTCTATCTAAACCCACAGATACCATTAAAATCTTACTGTTCTTGTTTTCTTGGTCCATACTGTAGATTAGGAAACCTTGTTTTTCTGCTCAGATATATGGCCCATGTGCTTTGGGCTTTGGAAATAAATCTTGAATGGAAAAGGCTTAGTCTGTTATTTGCAGTACAAGCCTCAAATTAATAAGTGCAGCATATTTGTTTAATCCATATCTCTAATGCTGGGCCTTTTTTCCTTCATGTAAATGTGATGTTACACAAAGTACAAGCAGGGATGCTTAGTACATTCTTCTTCCATCATCTTTTGAATCCTCTAACTCTGAGGAGTTATTATATATGGCAGTTATGAGAATCCTTCTTTCAGATTCTGGAAATTGTCAAACTGACAGGTATTGGAAATTTAGCTGTACTCAAAATGTAGTTATTTTAATTTGGATATTTTTTTTAAATCCACAGGGACAACAGATTTCTTTTATATCACAATTGGAACTATTATTCTAATTAACAGTAAGTGATAATAAGCATTTTTTTCTACAAAACATGAAGGTGCTTTGCTGATAATTGTTCTTATAAATTAAGATGGTTTTGTTACCAAGAGAAGAAAAAAAATGAAGCAAGTCTTAAGATGGGCATTATCTATGTACTAGGGAAACAAATTCAGGTCTTGAAAAGAAGGGAGTTGAATACAAAAGCCAGTAAATTCCCTGTCTTTGAAGGCAGCTGCACCTTGAATGTTGTGGACAAGCACAGATGTTGGGCTGATTAAAAATGGGTGGGCCACCCATTCTTGTGCATATTTCAAATTGAATTTATAGTTGAACACTGCTCCTGTCACCAGTGTGTGGAAGCATGGAGTGTTTGTGTACAAGAACATTTATAAGATACAATGAATATATGAAGTTCATGATTTTCGTTATTGTCTAAATAGCGCTATCTACTGCGAGGATCGTCTATCATACGTATCTAATACCGCAGTTCAAAAATATATGAACTTCATATATTCATTGTATCTTATTTATCACTTTCACGGGTTTATTACGAATCAACTTAACGGCCTGCTCTCAGTTGGCTTGTTAGCTCAATTGGTAGAGCGCTGCACTAGTATCGCAGAGGTCAGTGGTTTGAATCCCGTACAGGCCTGATTTTTTTTCAGGTCTGATTTTCGCTATTGCCTAAATAGTGCTATCTACTGCGAGGATTGTCTATCATACGTAAGAACATTTATATTAATTCCAAGTTTCTGTCCTCTTCAGTGAGCAGTGCAATTTATCAAGGAGGACTCTTTGGTGTCTGTGGAATGATGCCTCCGAGATACACTGGCGCTGTAATGACTGGCCAGGTAAATTCTTTTATGTTAATGGTCTCTGATTGATATTGAAATGAATATTGAAATTATTAATAGTACAGATTTAACTGTGAATAGTAGAAGTTACTGTGTCGGCTTTCTTCAGCATAATGTAGAAAAAAGGAATGTTCTATAAACAAAATAAAACAGTAGGAAACAGTTATCAGGTTTTTCCACCAGATTTGCTTTTTCTTCCTATGTAAACCTGGTTAACTAGATTATTCAAAACCTTTCGCCATCCTCACTTTTAGTGGAGGCGCGGTGGCCTCATGGTTAGTGCACTCCACTCCGGATCAAGTGGTGCAGGTTCTGGCCCCGGCTGGGACATTGTGTTGTGTTCTTAGGCAAGACACTTAACTCTTACAGTGCCTTTCTTCACACGGGTGTATAAATGGGTACCGGTAATTTAATGCTGGGGGGTAACCCTGCGATGGACTGGCATCCCATTCAGGGGGGAGTAGAAATACTCCTAGTCACTTCATGTTACAGAAACTGGAGTTAAGCACTGGCCTAATGGGCCACTAGGCTCGTAAACAGACCTTATTTATCCTCACTTTTAAGTGATGTTTTCATTATTATTTCACTCGGATTTTTTTTTATTTTTTTCTTCACACAGGGTGTTGGAGGCACATTTGCTGCCTTAGCGAGTATATTTTCACTGCTAGGTGAGCATTATTTAACAATTATTCCACTCGCACTTGTTAGATATGAGATGATAGATAGCCAACGAGGCATGTAGCGCCTCGTTGGCTATAGTTATCTCATATCCAACAAGCGCAAGTGGAATAATTGTTTTATCAAAAAAAAGGCCCCCAAGATATTAGGCAAATCTTCTCGACTTTATTTTGTAGGAAGAAACTGGATGTTACAATGTACAGATATCAGATTATAGTATATTGGCTTATATACCATAATGGCTAAGCCAATGAAAAGTCTTGAATTGCATTATCCAATGATCCAGTTTTTAATAATTATAAATATCTTATTAAAGATTTTGTTGTGTAGTATCGCTGATTATTTCTACGAGTTGTGCCATATTTTGATGAGCCTGTAAGGCAAGTCAAAATACAAATAACAAGGCAACCTGCCTAACCAGTTCTCTGGAGTACAAATACCACATGATATTTGTACTTGTCTTGGGCTTATTTGTACTCTACAGAGTGAAGTTGGATAATAACATCTGATAGTTTTGTTATATCAGCTAATTTGATAATGTGAATTGGCCGCATTAAAGAGTTTCTGAAGTTGATGTTTTTAGTGTTTGGGTTTGCCCTAGTATACCATTTTATTTGTCTATGAAAATCACAGTTTTTTTGCATTATTTGTGCTGGGATTACTGAGTAATAGGAGAAAAAAAAAAGATGTATTGTTTTCCATTGTTTTCTCTGTAGTTCAGTCACACACAATCAAAATGCTCTTTAAAACAAACTGTTTCTTCCTGTAAATGTACAAGAGATAGGCAATGTTCTGTTTGCATCACTTACCTTCAACAGTTTTCTTTGTATGTTTTGTCCAGGAGGAAAGGATGCTGTTAGCAGTGGCTTTGGGTATTTCATGTCAGCAGCAGTAGTTCTTACTCTCTGTCTTTTCACATACATCATGTTAAATAAACTGGTAAGGAAGGTGGAGTTTTAGGGTTTTTTTTCATTTAAAGAAAAGGGGTCCAGTGTTCAAAGGCAAGGTTTGCTGGTAGACTTCCCTGTAGAATTTTAAAAAAGGAATGTGGAAACAAATGATATTCGATTAGGGATAAGACTTACTTATTTTGGCTTTTCTTTCTTTGTTTAAATTGCCAGAAGTCTCTTTAGGATTTTTATTGAGCTTTTATAATGTGTGACTCAATTCCCCTTTTCTTTTGGGCTGGTATCTTTAGAACCGTGTACTTTGTACAATTCTTTAAGTTTTACTGGCTTTTAAATTAGATTATTCTAGAATGCCTTTGGGTATCAGACATTTTTGTGGTTGCCTATTAAGCTAGAATTACTGTTTATGATTAAACAAAACATGATTCCCCCTCCAAAGTGTATTTTCTTGACTGGTTTCTCCGACAGAAATTTGCTAGACATTACATTGCATCACAGAGTAGAAGAACTGAAATCAGTAAGTAGAGAATTATTTTGTCATCCTCATTGGTATGTTTGGCTAGTTAGGGTAGAACAAAAGACAAGAGACACTGGAAACAGTCTTCTTATACACCTGTCAACTTAAGTCTATCTATTACTTGGGAAATCTAATTATTTATCAATAATATTTAATTGGTTTCTTGACAGTGAGCTCAAATAATGGAAGTGAACAGATTGAGAGGCTGGCAAACTGGCAAATACCAGCTTCAAAACAGTCAGGAAACATACAACACTCAACACTAAGTAAGTGCAAAGTTTATATCATGATCTTATTTATGACAGCATTCTGGATCTGGACTTTTCAATTATTTCGTGGTAATTTTACCTTAGATTTCTGGGATGTCTGCATCCCAAATGTGGACTTGTATGTCGGTATTATTGCAAGTTGATCGTGGTTCTCAGTGACCCTCAGAATCTTAAACCATCTTTGCTAGTTATCAAGAAGGCTGAGTTAATGGAATTTCCACTTTTTTGGAGTAGTCTAGTTTTTTCTTAGTCCTAGATATCTCACATATTTATTTTTGCAAATTTGTTAATCATTGAAGAGGCAAATAAAGAACTTATTTTTTGTCACACTTATTTCTCTGGATGGTCTGTTTTTAAGGTTTGGATAACGAGGCACTTCTGTCAGTTAAGTATCATCCAAAAGAAGCTGAAGCTTTCAAGAATGAAAGGCCTCCTTTTCTGTTGATATTTAGACAGGTACTGTATAGTACAATATTACAAGCTTGTCATCCAGCCCTCTTTTTTGTTGATATTTAGACAGGTACTGTATAGTACAATAATTATTATAAGCTTGTCATCGACTTGTTGTGATGACAATACCATGGCTTGCACCTAAATGTGAACACTTGATGGTGAAACTTCAAATATTTTATGACAGTCCTGCCATGTTTAATGCCCAGTTAGATCGTGTTTCAGTGGTACATCTTTATGCCTAGATGCTAACAATAGGGAGTTAAAGAAAACCACTTTGTCAATGGCAATGGGAATGTCTCTAAACAAAAGGTATAATGAGCAGAACAATGGCTGTGCACTTGCGTTATAAATCATTGCAAATTTCTTTGCATCCTCTGCAAAACAACAAATGTTAAATGACCTAACTTTGTTTTCAGTAGGACATGAACAACAATGGCGAATTTTTTTAAAATTTCTATTTCTAATTTAACTCTGTGTTCCATATTCAGTTTTAAGATAGTTTGACAGTGAGAAACAAGCTAAATGACTGGAGAGTATTCCAAGATTTGTGGCTAAAATATAATATAAGTTCATTTCCTAACCAACATTGTCCAGGGCATCGCCATTGTTGTTTCTCTGACTCCCCATTAGCACTTCAGTGAGAGGGGAGCTTTTTTGTCCATTGGCTTTTTTCATGGTCATTCATTAATGATTGTTCTATATTATTATTTTCATTTTTTTTTTTCCAGATCTTTAAGCTGGCTTCATCTGTTGCATTTGTATTCTTTGTGACATTAGCAGCTTTTCCTTCATTGACATCAAGAATACAATCAGTGCACAAAGGGGATGGCTCAGAATGGACAGGTAGGTGAATTGCTGTGAGAGAGATATGATTTTACTGGTATATTTTTATAGAGCAAGTAATGTAACAGAAGATTTTTTTTTTTTTTTTTTTTTTTTTTTTACTTCACTCAGTGATTTTTCTAGTGAACCTGTATTGTTGTCTTGACCAACCAGATACAAATTAAAGCTAAAAACTTAATTTGACCTGAAGCCCATCTCTCAAAAGTCCTTGTAACTCATATTTCTAATAATAATGGAAATTTAATGGTGGACATCCCACAAGGTGGCTCTTGTCCACTATTTAACAGGTTGAACTGGAATTTGAAATGTTAGTTTTTGTGAAGGGAGGAAAACCAGAGAACCCCCAGAAAAACCCTCACAGCAAGGATGAGAACCAACAAATTCAATCAATATCTGACACCATCTGAGATTCAAACCCCCAGGGCCACAGGGGTCGTGGTAGGGGTAGGAACACCACTGTGCCATCCTTGCTCCTGTCATGCCCAAAGCAATATTTCAAAATCTTGATCTAAAGATTGAATCATCATTAAAAAAAAAAAAAACTTTTATTTCCTGGTATCTATATTGTTTATCTTTCAAAATTATTAATATCCAAATCTGGGGTTTAAACACAGCCAAAACAAAAACAAAAAAATGTAAACAAAAGAGTTAGAGATATCTTTCAATGCTACCTTTACATGTAAAACTGCTCCAGTGGTTCATTTAGGAAATGAGCAGCTGGCCAATTTACACAAGACATTGTTTGTTTACAGAAACCTATTTTGTTCCTGTAACATGCTTCCTTTTGTTCAATATTGGTGACTTCTGTGGCAGACTGGCAGCATCTTTCACACAATGGGTGAGTATTCAGGACGAGAATGTTAAAAACTTTTCTTAAAGGAGTTGACAGGCTCAGCATTAAAAAAAAAAAAACAACATTCTTAGCAAACAACCTTGTGACTTTTTTTTTAGCTTTAGCTATTTATTAATTAGTGTTGCTATGCAAGGTTAATGTGGACAGTAGGTACTTATACAAGAGCTGTACATGTACAGCTTTTATTGAAAAATGTTTCATTTGTTGCCATTTGTTGTAGAATAGAACTTGGTCATTCATTAGTGTCTTCTTTCTTCCAGCCTGGAAAAGATGGCTACCTTCTGCCAGTTCTCTGTTTCTTGAGAGTGGTGTTCCTTCCTTTGTTTGCATTTTGTAATGCCCTACCGAGAAAAAATCCCAATCTACTATTTTTCAATGAGGATTACTACCCAATAATATTCATGGTACTATTTGCCATCTCAAATGGCTATCTTGGAAGTCTGTGCATGATGTATGGACCATCGTAAGTTGAGCACTTATTAATTTATTTAATTTAAATTATTTGATTTCTAATTTCATAGTGATAATGGCGTTTATGATGATGATGATGGTTATTTAGTTCTAATGTGCAAATACTTTTTGAAAATATTTTGGAATAAATGTGTTTTGTTAGATCATTTTCACTGAAAGAAATCATTTCACATGTTGTTTAGTTGTGTATTTTTAAGGAATCTTAGGTTGTGATTATTCAAATGAAGCTAGTGAAGGCTCAGCCCTTTCACTCCCAGGGCCCAGTTGTTTGAAAACCAATTAGCGCCAATCCAGGGTGAAATTTGAATCCAGGTTTCAATATTTCTTTGTTCAAAAGCCATTTTGGGATAATTTTCCCTATTCTTTTTAGAATATTCAATTATCAAACTGTAGACAAATGAAATTAAACTGAATTTTCTTTTAAAGTGCGCCTGAGATCAAAATTTTCATACATCATTTTTTTCCATTTTTTTGTTCAGTGTGTCTCCTTCACCTTCTTTGCCAAATTTCAGTTTAGACCGAGCACCAGAAATATCTTTTTTCGGGCCATTAAATTCACGATTTCGCATCCGCCATTATTTGATCATGTTCTGGAAGTTGATCGCAAGACTTGAAGGAAGTGACGTCGAAGGCTCAACGCGAAAATCTCACATGGCAAAATGTCAAGCAAACATAACAGAGTGCTTTACTCTATTCTTACAACAACTAAACAAAAATGACTGGTAGATGTGCACGATCCTTCGCAGTAAAGCACTATTTGAGCAATAGCGAAAATCAGACCTGAAAAAAATTTCAGGCCTGTACGGGATTCGAACCACTGACCTCTGCTAATGACTGGGTATCAATACGTAATTCAAAGCTGAAGTAATCATGCAGACCATGCTGCAGGTATTTCTCTCCATCGGAGCCTTACAAATAGATCAGAGCGGGAAAAACGGATGCGATTTGTGCGACCTCGCCGAGTAAACTTCAATCCGACAGAAATATTTGTGATCTACTCCAAACACTTCTCGGAGGACTGTTTCGAGAGATCTGTGTACTTTGAAGGATCTAGGCGAAGAATTCTGTCGGGTTCAGTGCCTACCGTTCAAAAAGAGAAGGGACAAAAAAAACCGTCCTCAGTGCGATCTTGACACCGGAAAGCGAAGTCTACGAACCTCCACGGATTTTGTCACCTTTACATATGAGCTGATCAATATCCACCATTAACAACTCTCTGGCAGAATACCTTACACAAAGGAAAGTACTCGGTAAACATTGTAAATCAGATTGATAAAATAGCCGAATTGAGGATTGAGATTTCTGACCTTAAAGAGCTCACTTTTATACAAAAGAGATGAAAAATATAATTGTGTGCTCTGATTCTAAAAAACGCTGGCTTTAATATCAGCGAAAGCAGAACAAACAGCTTAAGACACAGAGCGTAAAAACACTTAAAAATTTGGGCTTGCAACCAAAAAACCGAGAAAATGAAAATTTCCTTAAAAACCTGTCAAACTATCGACCATCTGACAGCCGAGTCAGCGTGCCATCAAAGGGTCTCAAATTCATCCCAACGCCCATGACAAACGAATTTAAAATCGGGCTAACTTTTGCGAGATTTATTTGCCAGACGAATGCGCTTCCGTCACACCTTTCACGGACAAAACAAAGAACCACTTCTGTTTCATATTGAACTAAGTGCCACCGGCTCAGTCTTCTATCGCCCTTCAGAGCTACTTGGGAAATTGTCATAACGCTACTTGCAGACTGCATCTAAGCCAAAAAATACTTTGTAATGCAGTGAGGTCACAGCTCTAAAAGAGTTGAAACAAACTCTGGTTTAAACCTCACCGAAGCAACACAACAATAGTCATCATGAATAAGACAGAAAAAACAAAAGAGGCCAAAGTGCAACTCACCAACAGAGTTCACTTCAAACCTCTCAAAGCACCGATCAACAATTGAAGGGTCTCATTCACAAAACCTCTCAAAGCACTCAATCAACAATTGAAGGGTCTCATTCACAGCCGCCAAAAGGCCCTCGCTCAAGGCGACCAGGAGCAGTACCGCACCCTACGAAACCGCGTTAATCGTGAGAGGAAAGTATGCCGTGCAAAGTTCTATAACTCCAAGGTTGAACATCTGAAGGACTGTAAACCCGCAGTTTGGTGGCGTGAGGTAAAGAAGCTCAGTGGTATGTCAGACGCAGCTTCTAGAGGCGTTAATCCAGCTACCCTCTACCAACATATTGATTGTGGTCAGAGAGGTTCGCCTCCAAGCACGATAGACATTGCTAACACCATCAACCAGGCGTTCTTGGCTCCTATGCGCGTCTTCACCCCCCTTTCACCTAACACCTCAACCAACTCTGACCAGGAGAGTGCTTTCCAGGTATCAGAATTCTCTGTTTTAAAGAAGCTATCCGCCTTAAATCCAACTAAGGCAACCGGTCCGGACGGAATCCCCGGTTGGCTTCTTAAAGAGAATGCAGATTTACTAGCACTGCCTGTGACTGATATCCTTAACTGTTCGTTTAAGGAAGCACGGTTGCCTCAGTCTTGGAAGGACGCTAACATCACTCCAGTACCAAAGCAGAATCCAATACACGATGTAAACAAACATCTACGTCCAATATCCCTAACTCCCGTGCTTTCTAAGGTTGCTGAAGATTTCGTCGTGGAGAGTTTCCTCAAGCCTGTTGTGTTGGCAAAAGTGGATGTACGGCAGTTTGGGACTGTGCCAGGTTCCAGTACGACACAAGCACTAATAAGCATGGTCCACTCATGGCTTAGTGCTACGGATGGGAACGGTGCAACTGTCAGAACCATCCACTTTGACTTCCGCAAGGCGTTTGACCTTATTGACCACCAGATCCTAGTTCAGAAGCTCATTTCATACGATCTTCCAAACGGAATAATTGACTGGATAGTGGACTTTCTGTCCTGTCGCCGACAACGTGTTAAACTTAGTCAGGACTGTTACTCGGAGTGGGGGGCCATCCCATCAGGGGTCCCACAGGGCACAAAACTTGGCCCCTGGTTATTTACTATTATGATAAACGACCTCATCATCCCGGGTACAGACATGTGGAAATATGTCGATGACTCCACTATTTCTGAAACAGTCATGAAGTCTGAGGTCAGCAAAGTCCAACAAGCGGTTGACGAACTCGCGACGCAAGCTTCTGCTGACAAGTTCCAATTAAATGAAACCAAGTGCAAGGAACTGCGCATAACATTCAGTCACTCTAGAAAGAACTTTGATCCAATTAAGGTTAATGATCAGGACTTAGAGTGTGTAGAGCAAGCAAAGATCTTAGGTTTGCAGATATCTTGCGATCTTATGTGGAATAATCACGTATCCGAAGTTGTAAAGAAAGTAAACAAGCGCCTGTATTTTTTGCGTCAGCTTAAGCGTGCACAGGTCAAGTCGGAGGAACTTTTGCTCTTCTATTTGACTTGTATTAGGCCTGTCACTGAATATGCATGCCCTGTTTATCATCATAGCCTCCCACAATACCTTTCAGTAGATCTTGAGAGATGTCAAAGGCGAGCTTTACGTATTATCTATCCAGATTGTTCGTACAATGAGGCGCTTCTTTTGACTGGTCTAGTTTCCTTACACAACCGCCGCGAGTTCTTATGTGATAAGCTTTTTAATTCCATCCTATCTAATCCCTCGCACAAGCTCTATAGCTTACTACCTCCCAAGAATGAGTGCGAAGTCAATTTAAGGAGTCAGCACTCTTTTACTACACGGCGCCTCCACACCATTCGTACTCGAAATAGTTTTATCCATCACTATGTCCATAAAGCAATGATGTAATATTGTTTTTCTCTTAATTATATATTTTTGTCTTTTTAAATTAGTTCTTCTTAGCCATGTATTTTTTGTAGTATATATTTTATTGTAAATCAAACGTAATTCAGCCTGTGGCTGCAAGGTTTTTGATAATAAACTATCTATCTACCGATAGTAAAAAACATGTAGGAAAGGGTTAATGAGATCATTGACCAAACGCATCGGGGAAAGCACATTGATGGCTTAGAAATGGCTTTCACAAACTCCCAATATCCACCTTCGGATACACAATTAGCCATTGCCGAAAACTATTTTTACTAATCACCCGATCATTTCTTACAAAAAGGGAAAATCCCTTACGACAAACAAAAATACAGTTCAAAGGCAATAAAGCGATACGACCACAAAAGCCACATGGAGAGTCCGTGCTGTTCTGTTTTTATCTTTTTTCGCATGACAAAAATTCATTGTTTGTCAGCGCAAAACTATCCACAGAAGCTTCAGATGATTCCTGGGACAATTCATCATCTGAAAAAGTCGACATTTCCCGTCTGACAACGAAACAGTTCTCAAAAAAGTAATATGTGTGCTTCTCTGTGCAGCGAACAAAGAGAGTTGTGACAAAGCAAAGCATAAGTTTGTTGAGCCTTTGACGTCATGATGAAGTTTTTGCGAGCTCGGCTGGAACATGTTTTCAGCAATGGCGGACAATTTTTGGACGACTTTGAAGCGGTAAAAATTGGTCATCGAAGGTTTGTTTTGAGTTTTTAATGGCAAAAAGGGTCTTAACTTGACCCAATTCAACATTGTGTGAACAATTTAGGCCAAAATAAAATGGTCAATTTTTGTCTCAGGGGCACTTTAAAGCTGTCGGATCTGAAATCAAATTTCACAGTATTCCTGGGCTATCTTAACCAACCTTTGAACAACCCGGCCAAGAAGTGATTGTTATGTAACTTCTTCCTATATTATCCATACATTATCCATCAAACAGGTTACAAGATTAATTATAATTACCTGGTAGATATTATCGTGATCTAACACTTAACAAATGGTAAACACCACAGTGTAAATTATTGAGTTCTGGATGCATGCAGGAGATTGCTAAGCATGACAAAAGTGTAAGAGTTGCACAAGGCGATGGCCAAGAGCGATTCTAGCTTCTTGATTGCTTAGCAAATCTCCCAAGTGCATCCATAACTCAATAGTGTACACTGTGGCATTTACCATTTCTTTTGTAACTTAACATTGACACATTGTAGCAAAATAATTTTCTTTTATTTAACAAATCTTACGTGACCAGAAAAAACAAGCACACACGGAAAATTAGTCTTTGCATTTGCTCATGTCAGCAGCGTACACCCATGGGCAAATGATGGACACTGAATTGACCAATCCGAACACAAGCTTTACGTTGGTTATGTTAGAAGTAATTTTTGTAACTGATTTACAAGAAGTTGTCTAGCAAGCAGAGGAGAGAATTCACAATCAGATCTGGGGAGTTAAGCTGTTAAGCTCTGAGGTGAAAACCTTGGTGTTTGACTTTTTTTTTCAGTGTAGTGCTGTTTTTGGTTGTTCTTTCATGCTTCAAAAAGTGGTTCTGTCAGTGGCTTTTTTTTTTCTTTTTGTTTTTTTTTTTTGGTCTTTATTTGTGATTATTCTAAATTCTAAGTAATTGTGTTTAGAATATGCAAATTATTTCCTAGTTTAGTTTAGATGTTTTTTTGTTCATTTTATCACAGCATGGTAGAGCCTAAACATGCGGAAACAGCAGGAACTATGATGGCTTTCATGCTCATCATTGGTTTAGGAGTTGGAGCAGGATTTTCTTTTGTGATCACAATGTTTCTCTGAAAACAATTGTACCAAGCTGCTTACAGATCAGAAGTTCTGGTGCCTCAAACCTATCTCTTGTAGAAGTAACATTCTGATTGTGTTGCTTGTGCCAAGTGCAGTACTTGCAGTGACATTAGAGCATTTTTGAGGCTTAAGGGCTGTGTTTTATCGATGGATTTCAAGGCCTAGATGTTGTGTTTGATTCCAGTAGTGGATTTCCATGGAAATTGTTCATATCTACAAATGTGGGGTTTTTTCTAAATCTGGTGTGATTGGTAGGTTGGCAAATCGATGACCAATTTCTCCAAGGATTGTCTCAAAAAACAATGTTTGTGGTGGATGGAGGCCAGTCTAGTTGATATTTTAAAGAACAGATCCAGCAAATATAGGAGCAGACAAATCATAGCATGAAGTAAAGAAAAAAAAAAAAACAATTGTTTGTGTCTGAAATGTTGATGTAATATTTCAAAAACTCGTGCTTTGTGTTTTATCGGGGTTTCCAAACACGAGAAAACTGATGAAAGCATGAGGCCGTAGGCCGAGTGCTTTTATTGTTTTTGAGTGTTTGAAAACCCCGATGAAACACAAAGCATGAGTTTTTGAACTTGCTTCTCAATCGTGCATCATTAGCCAAGAACAATGAAAAAATTCTGACTGATTTTGGCATCGTACGTGGAATTGCTATTGTTTTGCAGTAATTATTGGCCTTTGTTGTCAAATATTTTAGCAGTGTCACAAGTCCCTGAGGACCGTCATTGGGTTTGAAATTTTATCAAGCTCTAGGGTTTGATATTTCATCGAAGTATAGTGGAAAAGCCTCTGTCCAGTGTTTCATTGGGGTTTCTAAACGCACACGTGGCCAAATAGGCATATCGTGTTTGGTTTGTAACTTGATGAATTACTAATGAGTTTGAGAAAAAATTCTCAAGATTACTTCAATATTTAGTATATGCTGCACTATTCTATATGTATATACTATGTTCAATACATGGCACATATTCAAGTTTATTATCCAATTGTGCTTTGTAGAGTACAAATAATGCGCAAGACGAGTACAAATATCTATTTGTACTCAGAAATATCCTCAAAATTTTCCCACACTGAAATAACAATTTGGTGTGTTGGTAATAAAATATCTCTTACAACAAACATATGAAATACATATATATGAACTGCGGTTATGAAACGTATATGTGCACGATCCTTCGCAGTAAAGCACTATTTAAGCAATAGTGAAAATCAGACCTGAAAAAAATTCAGGCCTGTCTCTTATTAGACATCTCTTATTAGACATTTTGTTGTGTAGTATCAATGAATATTTTTACTCATTGTTTTGACTCGCCCTATAGCCTCATCAAAATACAGCACAATTGGTAAAAAATACTCAGCAATACTACACAACAAACATCTAATAAGATATATGTACTAATAATAGCTGTGGTAGTGTGATCATGGGGTATTTAAAGTAATCAGTTAATGGTGAATAGCATTTGGCACTTTCCAATGCCACTAGTTCCCATTTGTGTGGAAACCTCTATTGCTAATAATTTCTTGTGGGTGAAATCAAAGTATTCGGGCTTTTGCAAAAATCATTTTTGATTTTCTAGATTTCTGTAGCTGCCACCATTCTCAAGAGTGATTTCCATACGTACATGTATACCTCAGAATTATTTTGGACAGTAAGTGTAACAAAAGTGCACTTCACAAATCTTTGCCACTGGTCAAGGAGGCAATTCGGTATGAGTTCCAACAATTTTTGGAAAAATTAGCATTTTTAAAAAGTTTCTAATTATAAATGCTTAATTTATTTTATGCTTAAATCGGCTAACCATCCATTTGACACTTTTCTAAAAATTGCAGAGACATCATTATCCAATCATTAGGCTTTCTGCCATGTATAGGTCAAATTCCTTGAATGGTTTATGAATGGAGTGAAATGTTTTAGATCATATAGGTGTGTGCTTTTGGTCACAATTGCATGGCAGCTTTAATTTATAAACATGCTTTGCTGGTAGAACATTCTTACATTGATACACTTCATATTGAAGAAGTATAAATGAATGTAGCCATAACATACCTTTACTTCCAATTTACTTTAAACAATAAAGAGGATGGTGAACATTTTTCAAAGTGTGCCTGTCTTTCCTTATTACTAACAAAAATTTCAACAGTATCGGTAAGCGAGCGTAAAACTATCATCTCCTTTTCAATTCCCAGAGATTCAGGGCTCTGAGTAGATTATGCTTGATGTGTTCCCAAATGTCTTCCTCTCTTATCCTGCTTTACACCAAATTTTAGAATATAAAATCTGAGTGCTCCTTTACCCTCACTGAAAGGATAATAAGGCTGTTTCAGGTCCTTTACCAATCCAGAATCGTGAATGAACAGGCAAATGATGCTTGACAGTTGTTGAGAAAAATGGCACAACCCACTCCAGCCGTTTCTTTTCTGCCTGACATTTTGATTGTTGTTGCTTAATGAAGGCCTAGTTTGGGCAATAAAGCACTTTTTCACCCCTTATGATTTTCCAAGTGCAATACTAGGTTTTCACAGTTATGGAGTTTTTGCTGTTAATGGCTCAAAACTTATTTAATTTACTTTTAACTTCATTATATGAAACTCCAGTCTATCTTTTTGTTCATGTCCCTTTTTATGAAATGGAGGATATTCCAGGATATGGAAATAGCTTCTATGTTTGATCATTTCCTTCATTCTCGTGAATTAAATGTGTGATTTGGGGATGACAAAGAAAGGAGAAATGAGCTAGTTACTTAAAGGGTTAAAAGTTTAAAACTTACTGCAATACTTTCCGTTACAGTCATTTAATTAAGAGCTGAAGGAAAGTTGTGTCATTATAAGACTGACAAAAAGTTTATCAAAAGCTACTGCTCGGTAAAGGGGGCAGGTTTGATGGCTAACTAGGGTATCTAGTTATACAAAACAGCAAGTTTAAATCTAGGAATGAAGTCACAACCTTTCATTCCGGGCTGTTAATGATAGAAGAATGTGTCACATAAGCACAAGTAAAATTCCAAAAACCAGCATAACTGCATGAACCCATCTTGTGCACTAAGCAATCAGATTTATTTTTACATCTTGTAAGAACATCTAAATGCCTCAGTAGGTCTTCAGGGACCTAGCCATGCATTTTTTTTTTTTTTTTTGGGTGTGGTTATAGATAGATGACATTTGTCAATAAAATACATGATATAAATTTGAGATAGGTATTCATAATAATACAAAAGAAAAGTGTAGAAATCATGTGCAAAAACTACACATTCAAGCTCTATAATTCCATTACGCCATAAATCAAAACAACTATGTCCAACAAAAACAATTTTTTAAAACTTTTTTAGCAGCATAGAAGTTAAAAGGCTACTTAAACAGTCTGTTAGCTTTTTATGTACTGAATAATCTCTCTCCTGCATTGTACTATGTGAAAACTTCAATTCTCTAAGTCAATCAGAATAAAGAAATTTTTCAACAGATCCCATATACAGTTGAACCTCGATTATCCGGACTCGTTGGGACCTCGGTGAATAGTCCAGATAATCGAGAGTCCGGACAATCAAAAATATAAATACTAATGAGATAGAAATGTAAACAAAAGGTATACAGCAAAGAAAACATTTTAATTGTGATATCTACACAGCTTGTCTGTATTTTCAAATAACGCATCAGAATATTTCTTTGTCTTGTCGCACTTGCGAATTTTGAAAAGCGGACAGGATAATACGCTGTTTCAACAGTCTTTTGAAAGGATTAGTGGGCTTTTTGTGACTCTTGAGTTTTCAAGATCACAACTAATTAATAATCATGAGAAAAATTGGGACCAGAGAAAAAAGTCTGGATAATCGAGGTTCAACTGTATTGTGAAATTCACAAACACACAATGCCCATATAACTTAATTGTAATTTAGCGCCTTTCAGCACTCCATCCAAACCTTTTAACAATAAAGTGTCTACCACCAATAGAATGTTCACCTCTAGCCATAATTTTGTGAACTGTAGATCTTTTCTTAAATTTAATAAATGCACTTTGAAAATTTCTTTCTGCTCCCCACCTCTTTGTGCTTATGTGGATAACATCATTGTTGAATCCTTCAAAATAGTGTGTGAGCTCTTCCCTCTTTACGCATCCTGGAATCTTGTCCACAAAGATTTGCACATGACGCTCCTTATTCCCATCCAGAGATGTGGCTCGCTGTACTCTCACCTCCTCTCCATTAATTGAGTGCATCATAGTTTTCTCTATCTTTTTGACAGGTGCATCATCAAAAAATGCCACCATTGCCATGTCTCTTCTCTCTTTATGATTACGCAAAAAAATCATATCTATAAATGCCAAACTTCCAAAATATCCAAAGTAATCTTTCAAATGTTCCAATGTTAGTCCTTCTGGAACATCATTTATAAAGACTCTCCTCTTCACATGGGTCTTTTGGGCATTTTCAATGCACTTCTTCACAAGTACCTCGCTATCACCAATCTTGACAATGGGTCTCTCTAGAGCTTTTAGCACCGCGTCTGATGTTGTGAACTTGATAAAACAGTAGTAAGGTTTTATCCTGTAAAACTCCTCAACTTTTTTAATGTTTCCATACTGTGAAAAATGTGCCTTTAACACTGTCTTTTCCAAGTTCTCTGGAACATCGTAGATGCAAATCTTTTTTGGAGAGTATTTATTAAAAGCTGGATCCACTTGAACATATCTCATGTGAATGAAATGCCTTTGAGTGAGAACTTTTTCCATACTAGACACATCTTTGAACTGCACATGTGCATACGGCCATATTTGTTTGAACTTCCTAGGAGGTTTCATAAAAACCTCTTCCACTTCTCCAAACTGAGCGAAGTAATCCTTGAGTGATTTTTTCGTTGCTATGGGATTTAATTTGGCCACAAATATCGTTCGTTCGTCTGGGTGAACAAAATGGGGATTTGCACTGGCACTGACCACATTTTCCCCACAGTCTGTGTCATTCGCCTCAAATGTCGCCTCAATGGTCGACTTTCTGGAGAATTTGGCCTGTCCATGCATCTTCTTTAATAAGCTATACGAAAACGTGCTTTTGAAGAGTTTTGGAGAAGAACTAAGCCGCCAAAAATTCTTCATCAAAAGTGTTCGGGAGAAAGATCTGCAGAAGGCCGCCATGTTTCTTGTTCGATGCATCATGTATGCGCGTTAAGACGTCTTTAACTCTGTCTCACTGCTGATTGGTTATAACTCTAATTTATTTACTGGAATATTCTTGCATCCACTATGGAGTCAATCCACGAAGAGCTGGATTACCTTGACAACTCAGCGGATCTTTCCTTCACCAGAGGCCACAGTGGCTTGGTAAACGGCTACTCAGAGCATAAACCCGATCTGGACGATCCGGGAGAAATACGACAGAATTTGAGGGCAGCAATGAAGGGGGCCCGCCAGCGAATTACGAACCTTCGATTGGACCTCGAGGAAAAGTAGGTTGAATATAGCCATCATTAAGCTTAATATCCATGAATCTTCATATCATCTGAATTCATCACGAGTGAGTTTATGTTTGGTTTGAAATATTGAGTGTAAATATGCTTAAAATATTGGCTTATTTGATGGTTTTACGGATAAAAGCTCACTGCTGAAGTCGTATAGCAACGCAACTTCGCACGGACGCCATCGAGCTTCGAGCGTCGATTACAAGTCTTTCGCCTGTTTACTTAATTTGGCAAAATTAAATACTAGCTCAAGAAATTAGGAGAGGAAGTCTTGGTGTTTCTGTTGAGTAGTTTAGAGTACAAAACTCCCGCGAAGTTGAACGTTAATGCGTCACGAGGTTATGGATTATTTGTAGAATTTCCTGAATGCGCCTATGACAACAGGTCTCGAGGGCTTTTGAAAGCATTTTAATTGTGGTGTGTATTTAATTTTCTTTTGTGTGATTATTGTATCGTTTCATCGTTCCAAAATCTCGCCCTGAGGTATCTTGTAACAAGATATTCCAACAACCTGCTGTTTGCGAAAAACAAACATGTCTGACTCTCACTGCTTTGCTGGTCCTGAATTTAAAAATAATTTGAAAGTTTTAATCGCTCGATGTAAACACAGTCACTGTGATGACTAATTTCCGCTGTTTTATTTTATGACATTTCCCACTTTAATCGCTGGTCTTAAAGTCGTAGCTTTCGAACAAAGTCGTCAAAAAAATAATTTACGGCGCAATTGCAAAGCTGTGAAGTCTTCTTTTCCAAAACATTATGGCAACCGGCCAATTTAACTTCAATACCTTGGAAATATTTTATTGTAAGTTTGCATACAGATACAAAGTATCAACTGTGATACTGAACCTGCAGAAATTTGGACAAATATATTTCGAGTACAGTCCTTTAATAAATTTTGAGAATTTTATTTTAGGGATAAACTCCTTGATGAAGAAAAGTCATTAAGGAAAACATTGGAGGCAGAGTTAGCAGAGAAAACCGAAGAATTATACAAGGAAAAGACAATGAGCTTGCGCGCAGGGAATGAAGGATATCTATCCATGAATGTAACTAGCAGTTTCGGAGAAGATACGTCCTCATTTCGGGAAGAATTGTCCCTTGCACAACGCTTGAATCTGCAGGTATATTGGTTGTAGTTTTTAGGGATTTGTTGATTACTTTTCATATAACTTTTTTCACCAGCATAGCACTGAACAACAGACTATAATTTGCAACAACATGTAGGAAGTGGAAAATGATATTAACTGGTATCACATTTTTCTTTTTTGACCCTTTAACCGACTACAAATATTTCTGATAGGTCTTAGCTTTTAAGTCTTAATTCTAAATTGTACATATGTTTGAGTATTTTATTTTTTCGTAATTATTGTTTGCACAACCCCACCAGCAATGCTGATTTTACTTATCATGCTAAAATAAAGTTCTCACTCATTCACTCACTCAACTCCCAAGATCTGATTGTTGATTCTCCCCTCTTGCTGTTACACATTTCCTTGTAAATTAGTGGCAAGAATTTGGTGTTAGATCAAGATGACAAATTTTACGTGTTAAGTTTGGAGTATTTTCGCTAGCTGGATAATGTAATATGTATACTATATATGAAAGAAATTACAAGTTAATTGGTTCTGTTTTTAGTGACTTATTATATTCAAAATGTATATATGAATATTTTATTATAAAATTTTCATGTCAGAAAAAATTAGACTAACTAAAGACAAGAGTTGACAAAAAATGGTTGTAAAACTTTTCTCTGATAACAAAACAAGAAAAATTATATCCTTATAAATAATCTTAGGACAAAATAACTTTGAATTTAACATTTTTGTTTTACTTGTGGTATTCTGCATAGCTTACAGAGAAGTTATCCAGAGCAGAAGCTGAAATCGAAGCATCCAGAGTAAGTCGCGGTGAACTGTTGGCTCAGACGGAGTCAAAAATTGCTGCTCAGGGGGCAGGTAAGGAATTAAAACAAAGCTTGAGAGTGGAGCAGGAAATAATTGTCCTGTGAAGACTAAAATCAAATAATTATAGTTATTAAATAAACAATAGTCTCCATGCACTTGGCTTGAAAATATGCTTGGATATCTGTTCCGAGAATTGAACAGATTTCCTTCAGCTTTGTTCCTGGTAAACTGTAAGTTACAAGGAACAGATAATCGAGGACACAAATACCAGGATTAAATCTTAAACAAAGACTTGGGGATATTTAGGGTTTGAAAATTGGTCCTGAAATATAACTTGGAGAATATCACCAAATATTCCCCAGTTTTAGCTGGGTCATACTCAGTCAGGTGATACATCTACATTAATGATACATGAGCAAAAATACTTGATGGATCCGATTGTAATTGGCATTGATACTACTCAAGACTTCCTCTTATGCATGGTTGTGGAAATGGTGATTTTCCTTGATTTGATGGTAACAAGGATGCAACTTTTTAATTAAATTCTTTTCAGGAAAAGAAATATTTCTTTTGAGATTCACAAATGGCTCAAAATTTTTTCTTTTTTTACAGTGCAAATAACCAGATGGCATATTTGGCAATTCAGAGATTAGTCCAGTCCATACCCAATTCCAATTTTACTTTCCATTGACTGGCTGTAACTGAGAACCCTGCAATCAGAATAATGAACCCTAACCCTAAGCAAATTGTAATGTGTTCAAATTGGCTGGAGATGCAAAATGAAACTGACTACATTTCTTACACTGAGGGATTGAATAAGAAACAAAATGAAATAATAGAAATCTTGTTTTTTGACCATTACAGCTCTTGTGGAAAAAATCTACCAAGCCCAGAAGGAGCGAGATGCTGCCATGAATGCCAGACTGCATATGGCAAACTCTGAACGGGAGGAGCTGATTGACAAACTAAGAAGAGCTGAAAGAGAACATGCTGGGTAATAATGCGGGAGGTTGCTAAGCACGAAAGAAGCGTAAGAGTTGCTCGAGGCGATAGCCGAGAGCGACTCTAGCTTCTTGAGTGCTTAGCAAACCTCCCAAGTGCATCCATAACTCAATAGTGTACACTGTGGTGTTTACCATTTGTTTTATAACATAACATTGATACTTTGTAGCTAAAGAGTTCCCTTTTATTTAACAAATCTTGCGCGACCAGAAAAAACAAGCGCACGCAGAAAAATAGTCTTTGCATTTGCTCACGTCAGCAGCGTACACCCATGGGCAAATGGGGGATGCGAAATTGACCAATCAGAGCTTGCGCTTTACTTTGGTTATGTTATAATACTATGTAGAAAACTGTTGCCAACTACACTATCAATTGAGTTGCTGTTTAACCATTTTACTCCCAAGGTCTCATTAGTAATTTTCCTTTCAGTCTGCCATACAATTCTTACCATGTTAGTTTGGAGAATTTGTATTAGATCAACTAATAATTCCCTAATTGATATTTTTCATTATTGTCATCTCTTATCTGCTTGATATCATATTGGGATTGTAAGGTAAAATTTTGTATTAATCACTCAATTTTAATAAATTAGATAATAATGCTAAATAAATTTAATATTTATATTGCACAAATAAACATTGGGGTATGATCAAATGTGCATTACAGTGTTTTACGGGGGACTTAACAGACTGCTTGCAGCAGTTCACAATTTTTTGTGAAGACTCATTTTAACAGATGCCCAATTTCAGTAAACAGGCCAGAACACAACACCAGGAGCTACGTTCCCCACTCTTTGTTATAAATGTGTGGGTTCTTTAACATCTCTTGCTAACCAGTACAGAGAAGTTGCAGGAGATGGGGCCTATGGTTTTTGATCCTTTTCCAAGAAGACTAGAATGTTTAACGGTTCGCAGATATCTTAGCAAAGGCAGCACATTCTCCTCAGTTATTTTAAGACCTCGAGTGTTGGTCCGACCAGGGGCTTGAGCCCTCAACCTCCCACACAGCAGTCTGGCATCCTACCACTTGAGCTAACCAGGCGGCGATCAATACAATCAGATCACCCAATATCATGTTGATTTCAAAGTCTGCCTAGTTTCCAAGCCCTTTGCCCTTGTAGTGCTCTCAAACTTTTGCAAACTCAGAGACAAGTGTCTTCTTTTGCAAATGTATGAAAACAATTGTTGAATTTGGTTTTCGTATGATCACATGAATCGTCAAACCTCGTATGTGGGTTATCAGCTTCAACAGATAACTCAGACCTTGGCATTGATGATCCATGATATCATACTCAACATCATCCAATAATTGCTAACTACTGGATATGATAATAAACAGTTTCAGAACTATTGCCTTATTTTTTGATTGATAGATTTGATTCTGGTGTAGACAGCGTATACGATGAAGAAGAAACTGAGCCAGTATGTGTAGTTATTAGATTTCATAGAAAAGATTTGTTACTTTTTATGATAATATTTTACCTTTCTGAAAAATAATCAGACCAGTTGTAACAGCTTTGAAAAAAAAAACCTCTTCAAATTTCCATCCCTGTATTTATATTTTTCATAAGGAAGGTTCTTGTATGAAATTGTGTAAGCTTATGCTCCAATTTCTTTTAGGTTCAAGATAAACATTAGGTTTCTCTGTGAATTAAGCCCTTCACTCTTTCAGCCCCAAGATCAAGCAAAGGGTTTTCAAGCCTTTGATTTAGAGTAAGGCTGAAGGTTACCTTGTTGTAATAGAGACCTGTACTAGTTCGCATGATAACTAACTAATTCACATTTGAAAAGAAGCAACGTTTCTATCATAACAAGGTCACCCTTAGCCCCACTCCTGTCCAAAGGCTTGGCCACCAAGCCCACAACTGGCTTGGCAACAAAGTATGCAAAATGGACTATTTTGACATCTATGTGACAACCGAAGAGATGGTCAAGTTAGCATAGAATTAATTTGACAAAGAACTTAGTCACACCCAAAATTGCGGGAAGATGTTGGCTTAAACATTTTCAAATTAGCAAAGGAATGTAAGGATTCATTGTGTAGAAAACTGTCAATATTTTGGATTATGCTTCATTGGGACAACTTTTCTCTAAGCATGTGCATAACTTCACACAGTCATTTCAAAAACCAGACACTGAAAAAATTACATGAGTATGAGTTATTTTTATTTGTTTCTAAGCTCTTATCACCATTACTAAATCCAACAGACTATGAGGTCCTTATTTGGCAGATTAACAGCATCAGAAACTCCTGAATTAATTGATAAAAATGGTCATTTAATGGCAACCAAGATAAGAACAGTACAAAAGAACAGAAAGAAAATGGTGACAGAAGAACTCAAGGCTGTTATAGCTGAAAGGGATACAGCAGTAGAAAAGGTGAATACTGATTTTTTTTTTCTTAGCCTGCAAGCAAACCCTTGTTTTTAGTGTCCTTGTAAGCTTATTATCATTATTATTATTATTATTAGCTCATTATTATTACTGATCATTAGTATTAGTGCCAGAACACTTGCAGTGTAGAAACTTGATATTTCTTTGAATAAATTCGTTTGAGTTTTTGGAATTTGAGATTTTTTGTATTTTTTTGTATTTTTTCTTTAAGTGCATTTTCTATCCAAGCATCTGGCTTGGATACAAAGGGTTACATCATCTCACACTGTGACACAAATGTATTGACTGATTGTATCATAAATTCATTCATTGTTAGGGATAAATTTTCCTTGCAGATTTAAGTTTCTCTTTCTCTCTCTTTCTTTTTCCTTTAAGGCCAAAGCTCTTGAGGCAGAGGTTGTCAACCTACGTAAAGAAATAGAACTGATGAAAAATCAGCACATGTTGATGGACAAACAAAGGGTCAAGGCTATTCAGGTAAGATATTGAAAGTTGGTGTTAAGAAGCTGAATGGCTCTTTCCTCTCTACCCTCCCTTCCTCTTGGCTTCATGACCCTCCATTGAGCTAACCGCCTCCCGGTTAGCTCAATGGATAGAGCGCTGGACTGTTGTGTGGGAGGTCGAGGGTTTGAGCCCCTGCTGGACCAACACTCAAGGTCTTAAAATAATTGAAAAGAATATGCTACCTTTCTATAACATCAAGAAATGGTTAGATATTCTAGTCTTCTCGGATAGGGACAAATAAATGGAGATCCCGTCTCCTACAGGGTTAGGGGTAGATGACGTTAATTTCCCACGGACGAGATTACTGTGTGATGGATGTCCTACCCTGGGGTGGGATGGGTGGGTTAGGATTGATTGTAAAGTGCTGTTGATCTGTTATTGTAAATAGTGCTCTATAATTAATAAATTATTATTATTATTATTATTATTATCAAATGCCCTAGCTACACCTCCCCCCCTGCCTCCCCTCAAGTGCCTCTGTGCTATATCAACAAGTTTCTGGAGAATTTTAACCCTTTGCTTTATTCTTCACAGTCACAGTCAATTCAAGCTCAACAAGAAAGAGATATTGCTTTAAAAAAATCAAAAAGACTTGAGGAAGAAATGGAAACTATACGAGTCTATTATAGGTAAAGTTACACTACTGGGCCATGAATACAGCATATTGTGTGAACATATTGTACAAGGTGATGTGCAAAGATATATTGATCAAAATTTGATTTCCTCTAAAAGTGAAGGGGGTAGACTTTATACTTGTTGTTTACGGCTGTGTAGCAGCTTGATGCATTCCCCACATAGGAAGAAAGTCCTACATGTTTAGCTTTTATGATGTCTAAGGGCCAAAAGTAATTTTCAGTTTGTGTTCTTTTTTTTTGTTGTAGTTGTTGTTGTTTTTGTTTTTGTTGTTGTTGTAGCTTTGAAAGGAAGATAGTTAGAAACTTTATTAACGTGTCAAAGAACGTTCTAGTTTGGGGGATATCCCATACTGATGTGGGGACACAAATAAAATGGATAAACATTATTTACAAAGAATATTACCTACTTAAGAATAAAATTAAGACATATCATGCATGAAAAAAAAAATAAAATGAATTAAGAATTACATAGAGCACAGCCCCTTCAGCCATCATCTAATAGAAAAATAAAAAATCGTGGTCATGTCATTTAGAGTGTTACGTGCACGAATGACCAACAAATGTCCGCTAACAAAGCATATATGAAAATAGACCCCCGAGTACGATATATGGCACGCAACAAAAATGTAACAACAAGCAGTTACCCATTTTAACTATTATTTAATTAGTTTTACATTGTCTAATTTACTTAGGTTAAAGATTAAGTTAAGCAGTTCATAAAGCAGGCTTACAATCCTTCATGCCGTGTAAGTGTTCGTCGTCTTGATCAACTTCCGATTCCAACATCCGCCGACTGAAGACCACAGCGCTTGGCTCTCTTGATTTATCGTATTCTTTCCTAGTACACAAACTCTTCCGGAGGACTCCATAGTAAACTCTGTATTCTCTATCTTCTTCCTCTCTCGACCATCGTCTTCTTCGTCTCTTTCTTCTCTCCGGATATCGCAAGGTCAAAAGGTCATAGCCTTGTCATATCATAGCTTCCAAAAGTTCAGTCAGCAAGCCACGAGGGTAAGACCTCGGGCAAATCTCTTTTGTACTTCTCACAAGCCAGCTTTTATACATTTACTTTAGTTATCTAGAATGTTCTATTACTATTTATAGCGTATTACAAGTTGTACTATTTTTGGAAACTGCTGAGTCACATGAAAGAAGTTTCTGGAATATTACAGATTATAGATAATTCTAGAAAAGTCTGGGATTGCGTGACAGATTCAGTAAAAATAATTCGATCCTCGTAACAAGAGCATGTGACACACCCTCAAAAATCATTGTACCTCCTGCTGTCCTTCTTAACCCGCTGTTCCTGTCTTCTCTTTTTGGTAAAAAAGAAAACGCTAAGGTTACATATGTTCACTTAAGTAAATGGGGGGCTGCAAGTGAAATTATCTTACTACCTTCCTCTGCTGTGTTGCTCATTAAATTTTCCTTTCTTTCCCTCCCCTGCAGTTTACATCGCTCACTCTCTCAAGAACAATCCCTACGAGATCAGTTTAATCAGACAATGGACAGTTTTGAAACTCGCCTCAGAGCGAGAGACGCAGATATTCAACAGGCTCAGTGTAGTTATGATGGAGTAGTCGAAAAACTCAAAGCTGTGTCACAAGAAAGAACAACTCTTGCAAAACAGCTGGAGGAGGCTTCGAAAAATCGACGACGCGAAAAGGAACGGGCTGATAAGTAAGTTACAAGTATTTCAGTAAATGGTTTGAAGGCAGGTCTAATAGTCAATCATATAGTGTGATCGTCAATAGACTTTGAAGAGGCCTTCATTGTTTGTGCTGCTGGACACGTGTTACACCGCCCACTGGAATATTTGAGCTGAGCTGGGGCGGGAGGTGGGGATAATCGCTGGAGGTCTGGCACTAATAATGAGGTACCAGACCCGTTGAAGATCTCTTGCCAGCTCGTGTTCATTAAAGCCTTATATTTCCCCACAGGCGAAGAAACAGAAAGGGCTAACATGTTGAATGGGTCTTTTTAAGGGTGGCAGGTGTTCTCGAAATCTCCCCAGAGAACCTCTTTCAAAGTTAGTAAACTAGATTTCAACAGTCAGCTGACATGTAGCATTTTTTGATCAGGGCCCTGTGTCAGAGCTGAATAACATCAAAGGTATGCGGTCAACAATGCGGGCTCAAGCGTATGAGGTTTAAAGTTTGGCGAAATTTGCGAAAATAATAATGAGCTGGCATTGAAAACCGAGGCATTTGGTTGTCATGAAAGGCATTTCCCTATTTCTAAATTTTTTAAAGGAGAAAATTAATTTTCGAAAATATTTAGGGGATGTACGAAATTTTTGGAAGTTGTTGTGCAAAAGAAAAGCAGCAAGGAAAACAACGCCTCGAAGCAACAGACTAGAAAATCAACGATGCCAACGACTCAAAATCTGTTTTCCGTGCCAAAACTTAGCGCGTGCACATACGTTATTCAACTCTGTTGGCCTAGTTGCTTCAAGGGCAGATATCGAAATCCAATGGATAACTTGCTATTCAGCTGATAAGTGTTAACAAACGTCCAGCGCTTTCCACTGGACAGGAATTTATTCAGAGAATAGCGACTTATGCACTCTTTTATTTCCACAGGTTAGAAAGACTTGTTGGAGTTCTACGCAAACGTATTTCAGAAACTGGCGGAACAAGCGTAGCTACCATAAACTAGGGGGTTGGGGTGGGTCAGAATAAACTATAGGGAAGAGGGTAGTCAAGATAATTCGAAGGGGGTCAGGGGGGGAGGTTTGTCACATTTTCTTCCTACTGTATATATTATATATATGAAATATCATTTCTTTGGAAAGATTACATTTCACCCAATCTTTCGAAGTGATAGGAGATAGGTTTGGATTAAAAAAGGACTAAATATTCACTATGAAATAATTTATTTGCGGTGGACTTGCTCATGGAGATATTACTTGCTTTTTGTATAAGTGCTTTTTTCTACTTTGCAGATAACACTCATTTCATACATCCTTATAGCTCAACTAAAAAAAATAAACTACAACGCTAAGATTTATCCTCGTGTCTTGATAATGACTGCCGGCTTTTTGCTGAAGAATAAAGAGTATTAGCTGAGTCATGCTGGATGGTATTCAATAGCCATCCAGATACAATCGGTATCAGAGTAGTACTGATGCCAGCCATAAAAGATGTCACCGTTGTCCTTGACACCAGCAAAAGGATCGTGGGTAAATCCAGGTGCCATCAGCACATCTTCATAAATGCTCTTGAAGTCTTTGGAGTGGAATTTTTGCATTCTTCCAGTACCGTATATCTGGGTGTGGACCTGTTGTGACAAAATAATCATTTAATCATCCACTGCATGCGTTTGAGCTAGGAAGTCGTTTATAACATTCATGAATTCGAAAAGCTGTTAACCCTTTCACTCCCACAAGTGACCAAGACAGAATTTCTCCTTACAATATCAAGTAGACAAGTGATGAGAATAAAGATAAATATCAATGAGAGGATTATTGGTTGATCTAATACCAAATTCTCCAAACTAACGTCATGAGAATTTGTATGGCTGACTGTAATGAGAATGTCTAAGGAGATCTTGGGAATTAAGAGATTAAGGGACATAGGTATTTTAAACAGTACTACCATTATTTCATTAAAAAAAAATGGCTATTACATGATACAAATTATTCTGCCTTGCCCCCCTTTTTCTCGTCCTTTATTTGATTCCGGAGTATTATCATATTTTGTGTAACTTGCATCGCACCCAAACTGTACCACACCCAACAACTAAGAGGAGCGTAGGGGAGTACATTATATTGTGGTCAAAAATATACCTCTAACATCTCCGGTTTAGTGTGATTATTATGAATCCCACAGTTGGTTTTAGCCGGGCAGAACCACACATTCACTTTAATGTTGAACTTCTTCACAGCACCATTAGACACGCTTGGCTTTTTGCTTCCAGTTACTACGTAAGGGTCTAATTCGACGAACCCGACGTCAAACTGTGGGGACTTGTACAACGGGACATCCCTAGGGTACGTTGGGTCCTGTGATGTCAGCTGACACCAGCCGTCTTCCAGAACACAGCCACCGATGTTAATTTCGTCCGAGATTTTGATGAGCACGAGAGACTCGGCACTAATAACGCTTACTCCTGTATGAGAGAATGGAAGAGCGGTGTTTGGTGAAAGTGTATGTGGCCAAAAGTCACGTCTGGAGGTACTTGACAGATTACTCTGTCCCGACTCTAATTTTTTTCTTTTATTTTGGATAACTGAATTTATAATTGCACCCAGTAAGTCCACAATGTCGATTATTTTAATAAGTTTCGGAGACGAAGAAAATAGCGTTTGGATAGATTTCTGTACGATCCCACACTGCTCCAAAACAAATTAAAGCCGTATCCCTACTGCATCCTGTTGTTTTTGACATTGTTTCCTTTTATCCAATTATTGTGTGGAGTCCAGCCATCCCCCACCCTTCCCCTCTCATTTTCGTTTAGCGTCGAATGCGTTTCCTGATGTTGGGAAGGTCAGTCGGACTGAAAATAAACCCCCCCCCCCCAAAAAAAAAAACCTCAAGGTCTCTAAATAGGAGGCCTGGTACCCCAGAATCATTTTAAAAAGTTAATATTTACATATTTGGATTAACAAAATGCATGTCATACTGCAAAAAAATATTCCTGATTTTGTTCCTGTTTTTCTCAATGCTATTGCGCTGCTCATTTTTCAGATTTAATGAATTATTTAACTTAATGGTTCAACTACGTCGTCACTTTTTTTTTCTGAAAAATGCTAAAAATTTGGCTCGGTCGAACGACACTAAACGGACTGAAAAAAAAAAAAGGATGGCCTTATACGGAAATCGTGTGGCACGTCATTACCATTTGATTGATTCTTCGCTCTCAACTTCGTTACCTGACGCAACTATAAAGCAACAGAACCCACTTAAATCGAAGGCGATATTTCCATATTACTCATACTTGATTATGCATACAGTCATTTGATAATAAAAAAACAATGTAATGGTGGATACAACAGTTGTACGTATCTGCAGTTTTCAAAGGAGAGGAAGTGGTGGAATTCTCATGAGACCTCTATTGGGAGAACGAATCGTACAAGCTGATGGGGTCTATGACTGTGAAAGCTTTCCAATTTCCACTGAAAGATTACTCAAGCGTCACAAGAATATTTCTGCGTGACCAGTCAAAATTTGTAAAGCCTCAAAATCGGAAACAACTGTAATATTACCTTCTAAAATCGTGGACTTTCTCGGCTGCAAAACTTTGCGAGGTTTCGGCCCCGAGATAATTGCATCCGTGTTGGAAATGTTGACCACAATAGTTCTTTTCTTCAACTCATAATCTTTCACATCAGTGAGCCACTTGGACTTGAGGCACTTGGTAAACTTCAAACGGTTTTTCGTCTTGTACACCATATTTCTCAGGTCACTTTGAAAGCAATCTAAAATGAACGCAACTATGTAAACAATTATTAATATTGCGATTCAGTGAGATGTAAGTCAGATACTCTGCATTTCTTCGTGGTTTGTAGTTCTAAAGGTGTTAGGCATTTGTGTGCAAAGACGAGCTCATCAAATCGCAATATGCGAGATAACTTGGAGTTTGCGTCACGCGATATGTACGATATGTATGCATCACCAAACGTTCGGCCAAGTTGGCTACGATTTTTGTTTTGTTTCCTTGTTTAGAAAGATTTCCGAATAGAATCTTACTATTATAAATCAAAGCCGTAGTCCCAAAGGCCATCTATAGTTTTCGCCATTGTTTTCTTTATCCGAGTATGGGGCTGGCGGAAACCTTTCCTTCTTTATGGAGACATAAAAAAACTCAAACAAAAATTCTCGAACGAGGCTGGATCCCTACTTACCCGAACTGTCATACCCCCAAAATCACAAAAAAGTGCGACCACCGTTATAGGCAAACCAGTGGTAAAAAAATGTGACCCCATCTAGCGGTAAATTCGTAAATTCCTAAAAATTTGTCATAGTTTTGATCAATTGGTAACAGGAGTTTGTGTCACTCATAACTTCCTTTATCATATGGCTGTCTCACAAGGACTGGGAACTACCGAATTCACGAATTTGATTGGCTGAAATCAATATTGAAAGCGGTCTAGATTTTCCCATCAAGACCTGCTGCATCTGCCATTTATTTGCCCATATGCTCAATCGATCTAGGTCACTCTGCAGAGCAGGGATATCAACATCTGGCGAACTGATTGTACGATAGATTTTAGTATCATCCGCATAAATCTTAACAGTAGATGTCAAATCTGTTGAGATGTCATTTATGTAGATGATACATAAAATAGGGCCAAGAATTGTTCCTTGCGGCACCCCGGACTTCACCGACGTCCAATCCGAACACTTTCCTCTAATAACAACGCGTTGTATTCTGTTTGTCAAAAAATGTTTAAACCACTGCAGTAAAGGCCCATCTATGCCGTGCCTAGTCAGCTTAAGCAATAAACGCTCATGTGGTATACTATCAAAAGCTTTGGACATGTCTAGAACGATAATGTCAGTAGGTTTAGAACAATTTCTAGCTTCAGCCCAGTCATCGTAAAAAGCTAACAACTGCAATAGAGTGGATTTACCACTGAGGTACGAGAATTGATCTGGGTTGAAAAGATTTTGGTCAAACCAAAAGTCAACGACTTGATTCCTGACCACCTTCTCCGCAATTTTGCATAGAATACACGAAACACCATTATTTGTTTAACTTTTTATTTTAAGTGAATATCTTGTACATCGTCACGCTAGGCGGAGATGTATTTTCCCATCATTCTAAGTGACCAGTCACTGTTCAGCGCCTGGAGGGTTTTATCATCGTGACACAATCAAGCTCGTCCCTCCCCAAGGAGGTTAATATTTAGTGCTGAATGGCTTCTTGGTGTTCATCGCCCAGATAAGTGTTTCTTCAAAATGACATTCCTAACGAAAACAGCTTGAAATAATAATAAAAAAACATACCTACACAGCAAACATTCTTCTACTTCAACCATTTTTTTAAAAGCAAATAACTTTTCACACGATTTTCAAGAATTTTATTGCCATTCAAACAAAATCATGCATTCAAACATTGTTCACGTGTCTTGATAACAACCGGCCCGATATTTGCCGAGTATGAACCGAATCATGCCGGATGGTATTCGATAGCCATCCAGATGCAATCGGTATCAGAGTAGTACTGGTGCCAACCGTAGAAGATGTTACCGTTGTCCTTGACGCCAGCAAAAGGATCATGGGTAAATCCAGGTGCCATGAGCACATCTTCATAAATGCTTTTGAAGTCTTCGGAGTGGAATTTCTGCATTCGTCCTGTACCATATATCTGGGTGTGGACCTAAAAAAAAAAATATAACCGTTTATAGATCTACATTTCGTCTGTACCCTGAGAGTTCTTTCAAAATAAGTGTATGTTTGATTAGGCATAACGATGAAATTTATGAATTATTATAATTAACGACTGTTGAAAAGTTAAGAGGCGATATAGGATTATTTTCGCTCTTTAGCCGGCCAAGATCTGATTGTTAATTCTCCCCTCTGGCTGCTACACATTTCCTTGCCAACAAGTTGCGAGAATTTGGTGTTAGATCAAATAACAACTTCTACCTAATTAATTTGAGTATTCTCATTACCTGTTTGCTGGGTGATGTTCAGATGTTATATGGAGAAGTTACAAGTTAATCACATCTAGTAGTTATGGGTTAAGAAACAAGATAAATTTTTACCTCCCCGAAAAATAATACTCTCGTAGTCGTCTCTAAAGTGTTATTTAAATGCTGCCTTGTCGTTTTGGTTTTCTTGAATTAAATCGTCCAACTCCTCTGTATTTGAATAAGTTTATTATTGAACTAAGATTATTCTGCTATCTTAAGGCTGTAATATAAATGTAGGAACTTATACTTAGTTCTTATTAACCTAGCGGGAGGTCTATATGGGAGAATCTTGACCGAGGTCGCCAGTACAGACCTCACTGCGTTCGGTCTGTACCAACGACCGAGGTCAAGATTTTCCCATACAGACTGAACTAGCTCGGTTAAGAAGATGTTTATTATATGGCTGTGTCTAGAAAGCATCGGCACATTATATTCTTTGTAACCTTTTTTTTCTAGACCGGTCTAGATGCCGGTCTAGATGAGAAAATCTAGACCGCTTTCAATATTGATTTCAGCCAATCAAATTCGTGAATTCGGTAGTTCCCAGTCCTTGTGAGACACAGCCATATAATAATACATAATATTTTAGATAGGACAACAAATATTCTTTGAACTATATTTATAATGCTAAAGGACTGCTGGTAGGACACTGATTTACCGCGTCCTAAATAAATTTCAGTTTATGATACTTGTTATCTTTAATAAGACTAATTTGCATTCTACCAACAATAACCACGCCCAATAACTGAATGGGAGGGGGGGGGGGAAGAAATCCACTATTTTAAAGTACCTCTAACATTTCTGGGTCGGTGTGTACGTTATGAATCCCACAGTTGGTTTTAGCAGGGCAGAACCACACATTCACTTTAACGTTGAACTTCTTTAAAATACTACCAGTCGAGCTTGTCTCTACAGTCCCGGTCACCGCATATGGATCAAATTTAACAGACCCGACATCAAACTGTGGGGACTTGTACAACGGGACATCCTCAGGGAAAGTTGGGACTTGCGCTGTCAGCTGACACCAGCCGTCTTCCAGAACGCAGCCACCGATGTTGATGTCGTCCGGGACTTTGATGAGCACGAGAGACTCGGCACTAATAACCTTCACACCTATGCAAACGATTGAAATCGTAAATAGCTTCACATGTTCTCATTTGTCGATGTGTGTGCACACCAGTAGGCTATGATGTGTGTGCAAACACATTATTTTCTTGAGAAATATTTCAAAAAGTAATGGAAACTTCGCACCCTCTCATAGGTCGGAAAGTGTGTTTACACTACATTAGTTCTTAGAGACGGCTGTTTCGTAACTTACGACTGTTGCCTATAAATAGATAAACCGTCGCGTTAACTTGCAGGCAATTCTTCCCTCAATTCTGCTAATTCAATACATAGGGGTTATTTACCAAGCGTGAGTTCAAGATGGCTGGATATTGGCCGAGTCTATTTTTTGCTTTTGAAAGAGGCTAATGTCCAGCCATCTTGAACGAACAAGCTTGGTTAATCAACGATTTAACATAAAATAAAAAGATTTCGCTTTAATAAGAATCAAGAATGACTTGTTTATTTTGAAAGCCTGGAAAGAAAGCCAACCGTGTTTATAGCACGGTAAACCCTCGAGGGTGCTTATGTTTTTTTTTTGTTTTGACTGTCTTCTGTCACTTTTTGCGACTTCATCGCCGACATTGTACATTGCACGAACTTGATAAATCCACCCTAAGCACTTTTTTTCTTGTGCTGGATGAAAAGCAGGCAATCCCGAACGGGAAAGATGGGCCTTCAGGTGAACGTTCGTTTCTACGTGCATTCCAAAGATTGCGTGATAATTACTTTCACTGGACCAATTTCTTGCGTTCTGACGATGTTTCTTAGCCTCTTGTCACAGTCGAGCAGTTGTAGCTCATTCTCCACGACTTTCCAATTTAATCTGAGATGTCTAGCATTTGTTTTATGCCGAATTATAATATGAACGTATAATCTACTTCGATAGCTGGAAGCACTCAAGTTCATTTTGAACTCGACGATGCAATTTGAACGCGTTTGCAATTCTTAGCTCGTACGCAATCATTTTCTAAGTTCAGACGTTCACCTGAACGTTTTATTCTACAGAGTCCGTTTTGTGGCCATAATTTATAGGAAACCTTTTACCAAAGTATTATGTTTAGGACCCGAACAGAAAAAAAAATTGCAACGCTGACACCACGACAAGCAGAAAAAAGGGCGGTTCCCTATATTTAGATACAATTTTGAAAATTTTTTTATCTAAACATATTTTCATTGTTTTCCTCGCACGCACCAAGGCTCAACGAGGGGGGGTTACAAAATTACAAGTTTTCAATCAATTTATTTAGGGTCATACACAAACGTCACACAAAAATTGCAATAATATCAACCAGTCAACTTACTAAGCTGGGAATATATTATTGGTAAAAAAAACCAAACAAATGGCGTCCGAAAAGCGACCGGTGTTAACTATAAAACTTTGTATCTCGCAAAAAAAAGCACAATTGACATCGTGGAAAGATTTCACATGCTTTCCATTTCATGAAGACTAACTATAAAGGTTTCTTTGCAATGTATGGGGTTATATGGAAATCTAGCCGATATCGTAATTCAAAGATTCAACACAATACAATAAAAAATTTTGTCTCCTTGCTTCGCTGCTCGATGATCATGTTTCACCTAAAATATTATTAGCAGAGGTAAGGAGTACATCACGTTGAGTGGCATACACAGCATTAAACAAAATACTTTATGAAAAGGCGAGAAATAGCGGCTGTTCTGCGTGCTATCTCGAATAAATCCAAGAAAACGTATTTAATTACCTTTCAAAATTGCGGATTTTCTTGGCTGCAAAACTTTGCGAGGTTCCGGCCCAGAGATCATTGCATTCGTGTTAGAAATGTTGACCACAATTGTTCTTTTCTTCAACTCATAATCTTTCACATCAGTCAGCCATTTGGACTTGAGGTATTTGGTAAAGTTCAAATCCGTTTTCGATTTGTACACCATATTTCGTAATTAGGTCAGAAGGCTTGATTTTGAAAAATTACGCCCTTTCTTGATAGAGGGCGGCTAGCCGTTATGCGAATCAAGTGGACTGTGAAGTGAAAACAATAATTAGGGGTGAGTGTCATGCAAATTTGCTTAGACAATCATACAGCAACGAATAGAGGACAGTGGTTTCATCTTTTTATTTTTTTATCTTTTTTTATTACAATGGTCGAAAAAGGGAGGCTTTTAACACCAACTGTCCTGGTTTTGTTCCCATGGGAGACTTCAGAAGACGCCGGTCCACTTCAGTTGCCTCTGAAAATTCCGGCTACATTTCTATTTTTCGTTTAACTTTCAACCATTCATCTTGACGCGATTAAAGCAAATAAGGGAAGTTCGAAGTAAATCAGACAATTTCTGATCTCCGAGTCTTTGCGTTGGATTAGTCGTCCAGCACAAACACAACATTGTAGGAGAGGCGGGAGTGCGGAGTGAAAAGGGGAAATCAACCGTCCAATTGTGACTATCAGATTGTGCCTGAAAACACTGTACACAGTTCAAAGTTCAAGTGGACAGTGAGATGGATTTGGAAATAAGCTTTGCGGTATTTTTGGAAATTTCTCTTGAATATAAAATTTGACTGCGGTCAAATAAAAAACAAAGTGAAAAAAAAAAGCATCAAAATATTGACGTAATTCACGAGACTTCAACTGTTCAGGTCCAATGCATGTTAAAAAGAGTGAGGAATCAAATGGAAAGTATACGGAAAGATATTTAATCGAATAACACACAAAATGCCAGGATATTCGAAGGGGCCACAGAGCAATTAGCTTGTTTTTCGAGAGTTTCGAGAGCGAAAAAATATCACTATTCGTCTTTTTCAGCTCTAATTCTTCTGGGATCACAGTTTTGACGAAAAAAAAAAAACACAACTTCCTCTGATAATTGACGTCTGAAAGATTTCATTCTTTCCAACATGTTATCTTCGTGGATCATCATACTCTATCAGACCATTGTTAGTGCTGAACAAAGGATGAAAAGTTCTTAGAAGCCATTTACGTTGCTTCAAGCACGTACACAAAGTAAACCAATCGCATGATAGGAAATGGCTTAGGCAGAATATAGTGCTCGTTCCCTGTAATCTGATAGGCCAATTTTGTGTAAATTGTGATTATCGCAGTTTTACCATGACGCTCCCTTCCCAGTATTCTGCAGATGCAAGTGCACCTTCTCTAAGGTTCAGCTGAACTTGGAGGCGACAAAGGCTTCGTTTTATACAGGTATGTCCCCCGTCTAAAGTCTAGCTTTGTAAGCTAAGGCAATTATTTGGTACACCCTCGGTCAAAAACTCCATCCTCTGACAAGACTCCAGAACATTGGAGGCTGTTCTTGAAAATCTTACATTGAAGCGCTGTGCTATTTCTAGTTGCACGTTTGTATGCAATGTTAGTGAAGAGCATGGAAATATAGGTTCGGATTTATCTGTGACCGAACACGAACAATCGTTTCTTTTTGTGGAGAACTTCAGCTAGGTAGAAATTTGCAATGGAAGCAGAATCTTGTTGTATTGTTGTATTATTGTATACTTCTCTGAAACAGTCTACAGACATCCGATATTAATATTAATTAACCAAAAAAATTACATTTCCTATCATTGATGGCAAATTGATTGAGTCGAAGCGTGAATCATTACCAAATAATTAACTAAAAAAATTGCATTTCCTTTCATTGAGGTATCCGGTCAATTCGTTGAACGTTATGAGTAGCCACTCGTGTGAAAATTACATCAAATGAAAGCTAAGATGTAGTATTATACTGCGAAAAGGGAAAGGGACTCGGAAGTTAGGTGTAGCGTCTAAATAATGGCACGTTACACGAAATGAAATATGTAGATGTCACGAAGATTATGACCAATTAGTGAACAGCGAAACCAGAGTGATATTCGCCGAGTGATATAAGTGATTTCAGCCGATAGGAATGAAATAGTATGAAACTTAAATCATATAAATGCTACGAAGTCGAAGTATATTGCGAAATTTAAAGTGCATACAAATACACTGCGAAGTTTACCCCAAACAGACCTCGGCGTCCTTTCTTTGTTTGGTAAATCCTTTGTTTCAAGCACAGAGAATGACGACGTGAACTTTAACACGCGTTTCGTTCTTGTGAACTCGATTCGCAATCGAATCTAATGAAACATATCATACGAAAGGTTAGATCTTGAAGTTTATTTATCTTTTAGATTTTATGATGCAAAATAAAGAGTGCGTACAAACAGGGCAAAATTCTGCAGAAAGCGGCTTGGCGTCCTCTAGGAGTATCTAAAGGGCAGTGGGATCAAACTTAGAATTGATTAGAATAATAAGTAGCATGTCAGCGATGTTCCCTCTGACAGCCGCATTAGTTAATTCATTAAAACAACAGGTTTACCAAACAAAGAAAGGACGCCAAAGTCTGTTGAAGTAAACTTCGCTGTATTTGCGCTCGCTTTTAATTTCGCAGTATACTTCGACCTCTGAGCATTTTATGATGTAAGTTTCAGACGATTTCTATTGCGCTTGCGGCAACCGAAACAAATCAAAATTCGCAGGTTCCAAGGGGTGTCGCTCTAAGACGCGGTTGACGAGGTTTTTGGGGAATATTTTACGGATCGAAATTGAAGAATAACATACCAAAATTGACTGTTTACACAATTCTTTATTCTTGAAGGCAATCGACCACGAACCACAATCAACGATCAAAATCACAATTAATCTCACAATCAATCAATCAATCAATCGTAAACTGAAACGAAGACCCATCAATCTAATGAAATGTCGCGAAATACATAATCAAAAAATGGCGTATGAAAAACTAGGCCTTAACGCCGATAACGAGATGACAATGAACAATACGAATAAACCAGTACAAAATTTTCGGTGCAAAATAACAAGAATTTTGGTGGCTGGTTAACAGCCTATCGTCCTTATCTAAATGGTGGGCGTTCACTTGCATCTGATACAGATTTGGCTTTTAAATCTTGAATCAATTGAGAATACGGCAATACGTATATCTTATTAGACGTTTCGTTGTGTAGTATCGCTGAGTATTTTTACGAGTTGTGCCCTATTTTGACGAGCCCGTAGGGCGATTCAAAATACAAATAACGAATAAAAATACTCAGTGATACCACACAACAAAAAGTCTAATAAAGTTATTTATTATCCAACACGCCAAACTGTTATTTCAGTGCGGGCGAATTTCGCAGATATTCATTTACGGGGAGTGCGTGTCAAAAGTATGCGAAGCGGAACGGAATTGGCGCGTTGTCGTGTTGCTGTTTCTATTTTCTTCAGTAAACGAAGAAATTTCCTGGTCGTCTAGCTGTTTTTCTTCGTTCGATTCATCTAATAAACTTGTATCTATATTTTCCAGCCATTCTGACTCTTCGTCGTCGGAAATATGATTTAAATTCGTATGATGCACGATCCTCGCAGTAGATAGCGCTATTTATGCAATAGCGATAATAAGACCTGAAAAAAATCAGGCCTGTACGGGACTCGAACCACTGAGCTCTGCGATACTAGTGCAGCGCTCTACCAATTGAGCTAACAAGCCAACTGGGAGCAGGCCGTTAAGTTGATTCGTAATAAACCCGTGAAAGTGATAAATGAGATACAATGAATATATGAAGTTCATATATTTTGAACTGTGGTATTAGATACGTATGATGCACGATCCTTGCAGTAGATAGCGTTATTCATTGTATCTGATTTATCACTTTCACGGGTTTATTACGAATCAACTTAACAGTCTGCTCCCAGTTGGCTTGTTAGCTCAATTGGTAGAGCGCTGCACGAGTATCGCAGAGGTCAGTGGTTCGAGTCCCGTACAGGCCCGATTTTTTTAAGATCTGATTTTCGCTATTGCATAATTAGCGCTATCTACTGCGAGGATCGTGCATCATACGTATCTAATACCGCAGTTAAAAATATATGAACTTCATATATTCATTGTATCTCATGATTTAAATTGTCCACCATTTTTTTTTTCGTAACTACTATCCAATTCTTCGCTTCCTCGACGCGAGAAAACCTGTTTAACCGGTACTCTAGAGTACAAATACCGGTGATATTTGTACTCGTCTATGGCGTTATTTGTACTCTACGATGTGTAGTTGAATAATAAAGCAGAATATCTGTTTGTATACTTTCACCCAATACTGAAAAACTAGACTTAGGAAATCAAAGTTACAAAGGTACTCACATATCGGTCCCGCTTGTGCCAAAGGTTTAAGAAAACGAAAGGACGAAAGTTTACCAAGACTATATATTCAAGAACTTACGAAGAACTGATTATAGGGACGTTCAACTTGCCATTTATATGGGCGTGGTGACGCTGAAAGATCCGATTACAAAACCAATACAAATATAGATAAACAAACAAACATTGTAACTATGTTCGTATCTAGGATCATTCTGGAATTAGTAAACTAATTAACAATCAATTCAATAGAAATGAGCCTTTTGGCTAGTGTCCTTAAAGTGCACCTAAACCCCAAAATTTTTTTTCGCTCAACGAAATTAGCTTATTGTTTGGAGTATTTCTGTGCAAAAATTTTTTAATTTGCTTAAATCTTTAATTTTCTGTGCTCAGTCAAAATACGGAAAATGGGCCGCCATCTTGCCCCACGACCGAGTTTAAAGAGGAATGGCTCTAGCGGGTAATGTGACGTCTAATCGAGAACACGAAAGTCTGCATTTCACACATTTTCACTTGTTTGGGAAGGTTGTCGTCGATATTGTCCGAAATATGCCGACTAGGTGTGTTGTATGATGTATGAAGCGCGATACCCTCTTGCAAATTTTGCACGTCGTTACATCCTTCTACATTCTTCGGCATATCTTCGGACAATATCGACTACAACTTTCCCAAACAAGTGACAGTGTGTGAAATGCAGACTTTCGTGTTCTCGATTTGACGTCACATTACCCGCTAGAGCCATTCCTCATTAAACTCGGTCGTGGGGCAAGATGGCGGCCGATTTTCCGTATTTTGACTGGGCACAGAAAATTGAAGATTTGAGCAAATAAAAAAGTTTTCTGCACAGAAATACTCCAAAAAATACGCTTATTTCGTTAAGCGACAAGACATTTTTGGGTTTAGGTGCACTTCAACAATTTCATTCATATCGGCGGAAATCACTTAGCGAAAATCACTGGTTTCGCTGTTCGCAAACTGATCATAATCTTCGTGATATCAACATTTTTTACTTCGCTTAACGTTCCATTATTGAGACGCTACACCTCTCCCTTTTCGCAATATACTACTACATCTCGGCTTTCATTTGATGTAAGTTTCAGACATGACGTTTTAGTTAAATTGCCACTGGTGGTGATTTCAGTTTGAGTGGTGGCGAGTTTTGTGGTGGCGAGCTTGTTTTGGTAGTGAATTGACCGTAAACCATTATTGATGGCAAATTGATTGAATCCAAGCGTGACTCTCCCTTGAAAAGGTAACTGGAAATGTAAATTCAGGCAAAATAGGTGTTCAATTGAAAATCGATACTTGCATATTGAAGGTAAAAACGCTCAAGCGCATTTGAGATCCTCTTATTCATGCTCATGCCGTCCAGAAAAGTGTTTATGAGTGTTTTATGCACTGCAATATTTGTGTAATGTCTATTGACTTTCAAGATGATGTTAATGACTTGAATGTTAGCGCAAATGAATATATATTTTTCTCTTTTATTTGACGAATGACGCATAAAAATGCCAAGAATTGTTATTGAACGTTGGTTAAAATGCAAAAATCGTTATTTAATTTGATTTACGCCCAAATAATCGTTTTTCGTCGCTAATGAATGTAACATCACGCTAATTGTTCACCTTTTCATGTTAAGGAATGCGTATTTTCTTGTAATGAACAACAAAAGGTGTAATTCTTTGCTGATCTGAGCCCGAACGCAGACAAAATTCCTTGCTTGTTCTAACAGGACAACCAAAGAACAACCACAGGATTCTTGATTAAGTCCTCTTTATATTGTCTTAGCAAATTACGCTACAATAGGGAATTATTCAATTTCACAAAGCAACGAGAGATTCTGCCCTGAATCAGTAATCTGTCGAATCTGAGCGTTTCTTATTACTCATGAATCCGTTGATACCATAATTCTTTTTTTCACCTCAAAGCATAGCTGAGATCTGATTGCTACTTTTCTCATTTAACTGCTACACATTTCCTTGTAAATTAATTACGAGAATTTGGTGTTGGATCAAGATAGCAACTTCTACCTAATAAGTTTGAGTATTCTCATTACCTGTTTGCTGGATCATTAATGAATATATAGCGAGAAGTTACACGTTGATCACTTCTGGGAGTTAAAGGATTTAAAAAAACTTAGCAGGTGAATCATAACTTGAATATATTCTAATCATTATTCTAACAAAACTCTAAGGATAATTCTTGCTCAAAACAGAGTACTTGACTTACTAGTTTCAGATCAAGCACAACTTATTTCTGCTATCAAGATGGAAAATTACCGCTATGTTCCTCCGGACGAGTTCACTCCAGAGTCCAGAGTTAACTGGATCCCTTTGGGCAGAGTAACGAAGTGGACTCAAAAAGAAGAAGGAGTGGTAGATAAATTTACCCTCTTCCTTGAAGGCGGTCTTAAAGTTTGCATCTATTTCCTGTCCCACGCTATGTTTCGGGTGCGGTTCAACCCTGATCCCAAAGCTCAGTATGTGAAGACTCGCTCTCCTGCCACAGAGGTAGAAAGGATCGAGGCTTCCGACATCAAAGTCAAGGAACAAGATGGATTTCTGAAGATAGGCACCGACAAGATCGAGGTCCGTGTCAGTTTGAAGAAATATGCGCTATCCGTGTACCGCGGTGGCCAGTTGATTCACGGCGATCCGGGAGACTACAGCCTGGTCTATGTTAAGCGCGATGACGGTGGCGAGGCTATCGCTCAATTCAAGATGGCGCCGACCAATGCTCAGTATTATGGATTTGGAGAGAAGGCGGGTGCAACACTTGATAAGAGACGCGTTCCCAAACAGCATTTCTATGGCCAATACGCCGGGGGAGACGAGAAGATTGGAGCTGCCATGACATTTTTCAACTATGACAACTTCGGCTACACTGCACCAGATCTAACACCCGATGGTGAGGTTCAGGGGCCGTTAAATCCTAATTCTCCATTATATCAGTCTTCACCGTTCTTTATCGAGCACAATCCAGAACCCGTCGGAGCATTCGCTGGTCCTTCGTACGCCAACGGAATCCTGATCGATAATACTTCGCAGACATTCGTGAATTTTCGCCAGGGAGACCAGTATTACTTTGGAGCACTGCACGGGGAGCTTGATTACTACTTCTTTGCTGGTAAACACGTGGCTGAGGTACTAAACGAATTCACTCAGCTGACCGGGCGCACTAGGCCGAAACCAAAGTACGTGTTTGGCTACCACCAAGGAGGGTATGGCCCCAACTACAACACCAAGTGGAAGCTACTGGAAGTGGCACTCAAGTACCGGCAGTGGAAGATTCCTATCGATGGGCTCCACGTGGATGTGGATTTGCAGGACAACTACCGCACTTTCACGCACAGTAAGAAGAAGTTTCCTGATCCTAAAGAGATGTTTGATGCCTTGCACGACTGGGGTTATAAATGTAGCACCAACATTACGCCCATCGTGAGCTGCAACACAGATGAAAATGGTGAGTACAGTCCGTACAAAGCACTCGATACTGGAAAAGCCAGTGGCATCTTTGTGATGAACACACGTGAAGATGGCAGTGGCACCCATGATGAATACATTGGCAACGTGAACTATGGGCGTGGTCATCTGACCTGGGGACACTATCCTGATCTGGGACGGCTTGATGCACAGAAATGGTGGGGTGAGCAGTACCGCGACCTGTTAGACTGGGGATTGGACTTCGTGTGGCAAGACATGACCACTCCAGCCATGAAAGCGAGTATCCATCAGCCCGACTGTCCCCTGCTGTCATTCCCCATGGATATAATGATCAGTGACAACGAGGAAACCAGGTTTGTTACTAGTCTAGTATCCAGGTCTACGGCCTTGAGAAAATGCATGATCTTAGCAAAAGGAATCAATCAGCGACATCCAAGGACTGTTTTTGTCAAGGTCGGTGTTGTAAGGGAACTGGGGCCAAATGGCTGGAATGCTCTTCTCGAATTCAGCTTTCCACACAACTGCCAAGGCAGAAGTTGTATCGGTTCCCCCAAGCTAAAATTCTCAGCTAGGCTTTGAGACTAGGCAGCTAAAAGCAAGGATTTATGAATTATTTCTGTTTACTTGGAATACATATTTCCATATTTGTTTACATGGGCCCAGTGATACTGTATGTTTCGACCTGATTCCTGTTATTTCCTCTTACAGGTACTCCAAAGTAAGCACCCACCATGACAAGAAACCATTCGCTAAAATCCGCTGTCTGTACAACTACAATCTCTGCAAAGCCACCTACCAAGGTCTGGAACGTCTCCGACCAACCAAACGCCACTTTATCATCGCTCGAGGTGGCTTTGTCGGTGTCCATCGCTATGCCGGTCTTTGGACTGGGGATAGTACATCCAACTGGGAATTCATTCAGATGAACATCCCATTGGTGATTGGCATCGGCCTCTCTGCACAGCCGGTGGCCGGCTGTGACATTGGCGGATTTTGTGCAGCATGGCAAGGCCAGATTGTGGATTCCGAGATGCTGGCGCGCTGGACCATAATGGGAGCGTTTCTTCCGTGGTTCCGAAACCACTACGATAACTACTACAAGCCGTACCAAGAGCCATACCGCTATGCAGAACCAGTCCCCACAATCTGCCGAAAGTACATTGAGTTGAGGTACAAACTGATCCAGTATATCTACGATGCAATGTATGAGAATACGCAGACAGGTAAACCCATCTGCAGACCTCTGTTCATGGATGAGTACAAACCGGGAGAATTCTACAACGATGCACGCGCAGATGACCAACATGGCTGGGGATACAACGGCTACACAGCAAACCGCTTGGATGATCAGTTCTTCTTAGGAAAAGACATGTTGGTGGCCCCCATCGTCAATCCAGGTTTGTTTATTTTTTAAGTGGCTATTGAAACTTTCCACGCTATAGACCTCCCCTGGTACTCAGACCTCACACAGAAACCCTGTACATCGTAAGTTGCTACCCCTGGTACTCAGACCTCACACGGAAACCCTGTACATCGTAAGTTGGTACCTCTGGTACTCAGACCTCACACGGAAACCCTGTACATCGTAAGTTGGTACCCCTCGTACTCAGACCTCACACGGAAACCAAGTACATCGTAAGTTGGTTTCCCTGGTACTCAGACCTCACACGGAAACCCTGTAAATCGTAAGTTGGTACCCCTGGTACTCAGACCTCAAACGGAAACCCTGTACATCGTAAGTTGGTTTCCCTGGTACTCAGACCTCACACAGAAACTCTGTACATCGTAAGTTTGAAACCTCGTCGCTAAAATTGGAAAATTTCCTCAAAGACGACTACTAGTTTCCCAAAAGGCTCTTTCCGCATTTTTAGAGTAACGGTTCTCAATTATTATTGTTGTATCTTTAGGTCAAACAAGCCGTGCTGTGTATCTCCCTGCTGGAGGCCAGTGGTACCGTTTCACAGATGACAAGTGTCCTTTAGACGATCCTGTTAATGGTGGGGTAGAGTTTGATTTCTACGCCCCTTGGGACGATCCCAGTAGAGACAACTGTGCAATTTACGTCCGAGAAGGTGCCATCATACCCAAGCGTGAGGTGGAGCAGTACATTGGTGAGTTGTATCGTCACGACAAGGTAAATCCCATCACCTTCAGTGTCTATCCCGGCCGAGACAGCAGCTACAAGCTGTATCTGGACGATGACGGAGCGAGTAACAAGGCAGAGACCGCTGGCGAGTACAGACTGACTGAAATCAGTCATCACGGTGAGGCTTTATCAAAAACGTCCTGTAACTGAGTCGTATTATTTATAAAAACCAGAGAACTCAGGGTTTTAACTTGGCGGCTAAAACTTCTGGGCGTACACGAACGTTCCAACAGCGTGCATCAAGGCTGTCTAAAGTTGTCTCACACGAGTTTGAAACAACCAGTAAGTCGCGGTGTTTTAAAAGCATAGAACTAAGTTTCGGTGAAGCTCAAAGCAGAATAGTAAATCAACAGGATAACCGTATTTGAATAAGCTTTGTGTTCGAAAAGTTTCCATTTCTCCTTTTCCCTAGTTTTGTTTCCTCCAACAAATTTCTATGAACGTTTTAATTTTCTTTCGCCTCTTTTGTGAGATAGGTGTCGTTTCTAACTTTTTTTTGGAGATTTTCCGCGGGAAATTGGCGCGCGACTAGTCAGAATTGATCCCTTACGCTTGCCTGACGATCGGATCGTTGTGTTGCATTAGGGCAACCAAACGAAGAAGGTTAAACGGTGAAAGGAAACGTCGACAAAACTTGTGATCTTTCCGCTTTCATTACATACCATAACAATTTGGAATTCAGGACTCTCGCAAACTGACGTATGAAAATATCATAATTTCATATGGAGCTTTCTGGTTTCCGCTTGTTCAATTATTCTTCAAAACTGTCTTTTTCGAACACCAGGAATTGCAGGAGGTCAGCGGATTCGTATCAAGCGTCTGCACGACAAATTCAAACCACGTGAGACGTTTTACTACCTTGGAATGCCGGGAACGATTTCTCCAACGTCTGTCAAGGCTGCCGGGAAAACCGTGCCACAGAAAACCGGAAACACGGACGAAGAGGCCGCGAAAGCCTTGGTGAACTCCACGGACACACCAGGATCCTTCTACTATAATAATTCTCTGAAGACAACATTCATAAAGATCTTTGATACGATGAGCGACATCACAGTGGACGTAGTATTCTGAAATGTTATAGAACGGACTGACATTCTCTCGGCTTTTGTTTCTCCTCGCTGCAACTGAAGAGAGTAAATTTTAGTTTGCAGGCTAGGTTTGTTCAATGATAGTAAAATGTACTGTGTTAGTAGCTATTCAAAGTAAAGTGTGCGGTAATGAAAATGGGTGTTGTGATTTCTTGATCTACTATATACGATGATAGCCACTGTAAAAATAAAGCTAAATCTAACCATCAAAAACTTTTTGATAAAAAAAATTAGAATACGATCCTGCAGCTGTTGACTCTGCAGTTGATTGACCCTTTAACACCCAGAAGTGATTTTTTAAAAACATGTAATTTGTGCCTATAATATCCAGACATTACCCAGCAAAAAAGTAAAGAGAATACTAACTTATCTTGATCTAAAACCCTATTCTAATAGCTAATCGACAAGGAAAGGTGTAGCAGCTAGATAAGAAAAAAAACAGTCAAAGGGATAACTAAAGCGAACAGACGCGAGTCAAAACATCATTCAAACTGAGATGGAGAGATAATTTTATTCGAAGTTCATACAAAATTGGAATGGACCCATGAATTGAATTAAACTGTGCACCTGTTGCACTGTAATTAAAAATAAGACAATGGGCCCCTGGGTGCCTGGAAATAATTGTTCTATTTCTCCACCCCTAACGTTTTTAACTCGTATCAATAATTTCGTAAATAGCAACAAAAAGACAGCATTCTAACAGCAATACATTGAGAGACTCGTCCTTCAGGCGCCTACGAAAACTGGAAAACGCATCGATTTGTTATGCTACAGAAATTCGAAAATGTTTGGCTTGAAAAGCAATTTGATCCTTTAAAAAAGAAATTAGACAACTGCGTGACAAAAAAAGTTTGTTGTCACGCAACAACCCTGTTTTGAAGAAAACATGGAAAACCTGCCAAAACTTGCAACGACTCTTTAGGCGTTGGAGGACGAGACTATTACGATACGAGCCTGCCATTTACTGTAAAATGAACCTTTACGTGACCATAGAAATAAACTTAAAGTGGAAAGTGAAACTCTTATATCAATACGTTCCCTATGTTCCCTCTCTTCCTCCCTCGAGGAAGGCAGCGAAAGGAAACTGGGAACAAGTTTGGAACGAGATGATACGAAACAACTGATATTTCCTGGGAGAAACAAGGAAAAAAAAAGTCTGTCCTTTACTTTGATCATTTCACTTGTTATGCCACCAGCGAGAATGAGGCCTGATGATTGAACGCTACACACTCTAAGAAAACTTACGGGAGTAGAAACAGCACCTTCTCAGTAAAAATGACAGGTCCCCCCCGAGCCCTTTCCTACGATTCTGTGCGCCACTTACATTTTACCCTAAGGATTAAGTTTAATGCTGTGAACAAATTTAGGTAACTATAAATCATAACTGCACCCGATTATAAAATATCCTAAGGCTCTTCTAAAGCCAATTGGAACAGAGGCAATTGCAAATGGCAGTCCGCTTTTCTTTATTATTTACAATCTGTGTACTTATCCTGTGAAAACCAATACATACTCCTAAATTGCAGATACAGTATACCTAAGCTTCATGAATTAGCTTGGGTGTCCTGTGGCGAAAAACAGCAAATTGTGCCAAAATCAAATAAATGGCAAACGAGTCTACATTCATTCTTTCCAAGAACGTTCCTCAGTGAATTCATTTTAAGCGCGGAAATACCGCATAAATACATTGAAAATGTCCTTACGTTCTGCCTATGCGACAAAATACGACACCACTAAAAATGGTCATTGTCCAGTAATAAATAGCCCCCCCCCCCCCATAAAATGGCTTGGATAATCAATATACACTGTTTGTGCAAAATTGTGTAGCTTCATTAGAAGCTACCTACCCTTCAGATAAAGGAGGTATTGAACGCATTGCGATGACTTAAATACGCACTTAACTCGAGCGGAAACAGCAATTGGGCGTTGCATTGTGACAAAATAGAAATGTTTTGGATGTGTGTGATGATGGTGGACCTGTGATCGGTCACGCATGCGTGAAGTAAAGAGGCAACCCCATGCGATAAATTGGTGTTACAACTTTGGGAAAGAACTGTCCAACGACGGCGAAAAAAACATAAAAGGAATTGTTTAATGATTATGAGCAAAAAAACAAATTATGATTATCAGCAAGAAAAAGAAATATGACTATGTATGTCACAAGCTGTTATTCATGTGTATCATGTAGGGAAAAAAGCTGAAATGTTCGTTATCTTTTGTGAAGAAAAAGAAATAAAAACACCTGTACAACAACCAGACACACCTGAGGCTTTCGTTAGATAAGAGGCGCAAGCAAGCGCACTAAGACATTATCCTTTTTTAAATAAATTACCTTACTTTACTGCCCAGGAGGATGCTTGACAATAAATATTATCACTTTTAAATAAATTACGAGTCCCTCGGAATAATGACCAATCCCAACAATACCTGATTAAATATAGCGTTAACAGTACATTGATAGCGGAGCTCGCAGCGCGCGCAGCGGAGCACAATTATTATCAAAATTGGTAATAACCTTAACAGTATTATTTACGCCTTAGTATAGGAACACCCACCCGAGTCTTTGTAAACTCAAAAGTGATTTTAACTTTTTTTTTTAACAAGACACAATAGTTCAGACACCCCAACATTTCCTAGAGTAACTACAAGTACCCCTCTTTGAGTAAATATCTATCTAGGCCAGAAAAACGCATGTTGGAAAACAGACAGCTAAACAGACCGATTAATCCAACCACCACAGTTCCCAAAAAGAAAACAATCTCAGTTTTACCTTTTTAAGGGATGCAAAGTAAAATTGTTACCAAACAACTTAACACCTGCATTAATAAATTTTATGGTTGCATTGATCCTATGGTGATTTTTCAGAGCGCTCATCGCATCAAGTCCTTTTTTCCGTACAAAGATAAGATAAACCGTTCCCAAATGTCAAAGGTTGTCTATAAGGCTAGTTGTTGGGACTGCCCGGATTTTTACATTGGAAAAACAATGACAGAAAAACTGAACATTTTAAAGGACTCACAAGTGCCTGTCATACATCTGCTATCGCAGACCACGTCACGTCAACTGGTCACAACATGAAATGGGACTACTTTGAGATATTAGACAAAAGGACGTTCTGATACTCATTGCAAGGTAAAGGAGACTCTATTAATTCAAGAACTTAAACCTGCTCTAAACGATGATGTCAGCAGCAATAAGCTTTATCTGTATTAGTTTGCATCTTTGTATATGCAAATTTTCTCTTTGTCTTCTCAACTTTTGTTCGTTGTTTTGTTCATTAGTTCCTTATCTTAAATTTAAACTTAGTCGCCACTTGTATTATTAACTGTCACTTCTGAAGATGTATGTCGAAACATACGAAACGTCAAGTAAAGTTTACTAATCTTGTTTTCCAACATGCGTTTTACTGCCATGTCTGTAACTGCAGTTTGTGTGCTATTTCTTATCAAGCTACAATGGCCAAAGAGAAAGAATTTTATCTAGGCCAGTTTTACCCTGGGCTTTCCCTGATAAAAAGTAATATCCCTACTACAGGATTAGCTTATTGCACGATTTGACTTGTGCGGGTAAATCCTTTTCCAGTTGGCGGCTTGGCAACCTCGCCACTAAAGACATTGTAACCTGGCGTCCAAAATTACAGCTTGGTTACCTTGTCGCCATAAAGTGAAGCATATGTGATCTCCAGGTCACAGACACTCAAATGTTTCACTTTCGTTTCGTGCAGAGTCCGAAGGTCTTGTGAACTCTAAGAATGAAAAAGCACGATCAATCTGTCAAAGTTTGTAATCATAACAATTTTCCCTAATTACGGTAACGCTGAACGCTTCGAACTGTACAGAACGTTGAAGAAGGGAAATCCAACGCACCTTTTTCCGGTCCTCATCGAGAGTTTCGTATAGCTTATCGTGTTCCTTCTCTAACTCCTCGCTCTCTTTCTTGTGGAACTCTGCCATCTAAAATTATTAAATATGAAATTTGAGACATGGTCTAAATATCAATCAAATAAAAGTAAGATAGTACATCCTTTCTACCAGCAAATCAATCAAAACGAAAAACAAACCTTTTGTCTTTCTTTGACTGCTTGTTCTATATGCTTTTTGTTTTCCTCTCGTTTCCTCCTGGAAAAAAAAAAGTGATCATTGAGTTTGGTGGGGAGAGAGTAGAGGTTGACTCAAACTTACGAATCCCTCGGTTACAAGTATACCGAATGTAGAAACGAAACGATTTCCTGACCTCTGGACGTTACAGTTATTTTGGCAAAAGACTACAAGAAAAATGAAAGCCATTGAGGTCAAACAACAACTACATCGGACAAGATGTGTCAAGAGAGCTCACATGAAAATAGCTCGTGAGAAGGAGGAAAGGAAAACAAGAAAGGAGAAAGCACGGAGAAAAAACGGAGAGATGAGGAGGGAAAGGAGGGAAAGAAAAAGAAAGAAAACAAAACAAAACAAAAACAAAAACAAGGGAAGACCAGCTTTAAAAAAAATGCGGGAAGAAAGAAGAGCAAGAACACTCCTTTGTTGTTGCTGTTGTCATAAGGTTGTTATCAAGAATACATTAAAGGACTGTGACTATATGAAAATCATCTATGTGAAGTGTGGGTTATGAAATTAATATCAAAGCGATCTTCGCAGTAATGAACACTACTTGAGCACCAGCGAAAATAAGGCCTAAAACAAATTCGGGCCTGTACGGGATTTGGGTCATGGGTTCAAATCCCGCACTGGCCTGAACTTTTTTCAGGCCTTATTTTCACCAGTGCTCAATTAGTGTTCATCACTGCGAAGATCGCTTTGGTATCAAGGGTACATCAACAAGACAAACATGGCAAACCTTTGAAGTTCATCTTTCTTGGAATGTTGACGCGCCAACACTTTGAGTTCTTCTCTGTTCTGGTTGTCTTGGCTTTTTCTTAATTCATTCATTTGCCTGAAAACAGTGAATGTATACAGCACTGGTTCATTCAGCAAGAATCACCAACACGGGCATATACATTCATAATACACAGTTTATTGAGTCTCCCTTCAAGTCATTTTCAGTCACAATGTTAACTATAACATAATACTGATAATGAAGAAAACTTACTGAAAGTGATTTAAATTAAATTCAAAATATCTTCAAAGTAATTCAAATCATATTCAAAATTATTTTGTATGAAACATATCATGAAAAAGTGTCCGCTTAAAACTATTAATTTTTTTAGTATTCTTAATATTGTCGGCTAACCCATTCCATTCCCTTGGACCCCGAAAGTAAAATGCCCTTTATCCCATTGACAATCTACATCGGGGACCATCAAATTGTTACATTCCCTTGTGTTCTTTAACAAAATAATCTGGAGCTAGGCCACTTACACATTTAAACCTAAGCAATCAAATTAATATACCACGATCTATGCGAAACTGTCTTGCAACAAAATTGCGTGATGAGTTCGAACGAGTCAATTATAACAGTCATCGTATTTGTTTATACTTCACCACAGAAATCAAGCAGGAAGGCATGTGCAGCTCTGTGGTTTGAGTTTGGGAACAAAATCCTATGGTCAGCCTCGGGTGAAACACTACTCTACATCATGAAATTTCGGACTTTTGTAGCATTTTCAGATTTGGAATCAGCGGATGATTCTACTCTTACTTGGCGTGTAAATCAGCCAGGGATTTCATCTTCTCCTCCTGCGACAGTCGCATCAGCCTCTCCAGTTCCTCTTGCTTCTGCGTAACATGAGTGAAAAAGGAACAAAACAAGAAATGTAACTCATTTGGAAACTGGCCAGAGACAGAAGGACATAGAAACAACAAGAAAAAAACCCTGTAAGATGCTAACGTACACAGAACTATAGGATGAGTCGAACATGGTAAAAGATACTTTGGAATCCATGGTGATTTAGTGTGCAAGAGACAAACAGAAAATGCACGAAAATGTACTGTTTGAGTCCTTATATTGACCAGCTCCCAGTTTCTCTTCTTAACATCACACTTTAAGGTTAAGAGAATAAAGGAAATGATCGTCAAATAGGGAAGCTCTTAATTAAGCAAATTCTCCTTTTCAGCACCTTGTATGTGTAGAGAATGTATAGAGAACAGCATGGAGAATATGTATACTGAGGTCAGGGTGCAAAGGGTAATAAAGTGAAAGAGTTTGAACTCAGCCTACAGGAAGAAGTTGCTTTTCGGCCAGCTCCAACTGCTCATTTAGCTGCCTCCACAATAGGTCCACCATAGACTCACGGTGCTGGCGTTTAAGAGAATTGACCTGAAAACAAAGCATTCTAGATTACATCAAGGTAATCTCATGCTAGCATTACTTCAACGCTGCCCCTTAAAAGGAGAGTAGGATAATAAACGATTAGTATAGCTAAACGCCATTGACAACCTCTAGAGTGCACTTGAGAAATAACACAGGAGTAAAATTGAAGCAAACAATACGTATGTTTGAAAATGATTGTCAAACTTGGTGCTGTAGCAAGCAGCATAGATGCAATATAGAACTTAAAAAGAGAGCCAAGATGCGAGTGCCAAGCTGACCTCTTTAACATATGCAATGAAGCGCCATAAATCACTAATAATAGTCACGCCATTAAGACAGGGTATCGTGGTGTGTTTTAGTACCTCGCTATTCTGTGAAAATCGAAATAATTTTCTTCAGTTGGTTGATAGAACGACAGCTGTTTATTTGATCTAACTGCATTTTCAAAATGACCTGGTCAATATCATCTAACGTTTAATCTTTCTTTGATCTGTTTTTTTTACCATTCATTGCTGACAAAAAATTTTCAAATTCGATTATTTTGCCAGCATGGTCTGACACAAACGTACGGAAGAGAATCTTTCGCCATAGTAGTTCTCTGATTTCACTTTGATGAAAAGTTGTGAATTTTCTGTCTAAACAAATTCAGCGAACGCGATCAGTCATGGCTTCATTGTCTACCACAATTCTGCGAATCTGGTTGGCTTCTCTTGTATCAGTCTAAAGAGAATTCGTGTATTTGATTGGTTCCTCCATCACATATTATTTTCAATCCACGAATCTGATTGATTCTCTCATTAGGGTATACTACAAATCTGCGAATCTGATTAGTTCTCTCTTCATTGTATATTACAAATGTGCAATCTGATTAGCTCTCTCATTACCGTATATAACAAATCTGCAAATCTGACTGGTTTTCTAAGGGCTTCGACAGACCAGAGGAATAAAGATCGACAGTTAGAACTTGAAAAGTGTCTTCACTAAACACAAGCATACCCTACCAATACCATCTAAATCTTAGATTACTGACAGACTGTGTTTTTCATTTTCACGGAGTTAATAGCCAAAAATCCTAAAAAATCTAACTAAATAAAAAAAGTTTCAACTCTTCTTTGGTTACTATAGCGTTGATAGTGACTGAAGCGGGTGGAAACTAAGTTATGCCTAAAACAACAACATTCACTACAACAAACAAACCAACAAAGAAAACTTTTCAGTGATGAAGAGGTACAGGCCATCGATCAGAATTGTCTCGGCTGTCGAAGCCCTTATCTGAATAGCGCCCTTAAAGGTGTGTACGTACGATTGAGTCCTTGTCAACACCGCCTGGCTGTACCTGAGAGTTCCAAGAAAAGAAACCACAGCAGTTCCACGTCAACATCAAAGATCTTTGAAATGGTTCAGAAATTAGCTTCAGCTGTGCAATTTACGCTTTGCGGTGCAACTTGTTTGTTAATGCTGTGCTGTTTTGCTGAGCGGCTTTTAGTTCGTGCAATGTTGTGCTTGCAATTACCTCATTTAATTTCTATTTAAGAATTGTGAGAGATGGACGAGTGTTCTCGACGCTAAAGCACAATATAATTATTAACATAACGGCGCAGTGAAGAATAAATTGATCAGTAATCTAAAACAATTTACTGATTGATGTGCAGTTTACAAGATAAACTTTTAAATTGATGAACTGACGAAAGTTTAAGAAAGATGATTCACGAAAGGAACATAGAAGGAAGAAGTTACGAGTCACGGATGATATGCAAATTACAGGCTCAATACTGGAAACATAACCAAAAATTTAAAAAATAAACATCGAAAGTTGTAATTTCTCATTTTAATTTTTAGATTCGATCATCAATTTATTTTATTGTAATTTTTATCGTATCTTTAGTTTTATATGCAGTATTTTTAACTTGTAAATAGATATATAATGATATTGTAATGCGCAAATTAAAATTTTAGATTGATATTTGCACTCGTTGTTTGTATGTTGACTCGCCCTATGGGCTCGTCAAAATACGGCACAATTCGTAAAAGTACTCAGCGATACTACACAACCAAACGTCTAATAAGATACATGAATTGGAGAATATTTTTAGGACTTTCTGAGAATGTAAGAATGTGCCTTAGAATTATTGTAAACTTGTGGAAATGAGTTGAGGAATACTAGTAAACTTTAGGAATATCTCTTAAAACCTCAGAAGATTTTTAGAAAGATTTCAAAATATTTCTAAGACTACAGATAAAATATCTGTATACATTTCTTACAATGAATACAAAGAGGAATTGCTGAAAATTTTAATGATAAATTCTAAGAATGTTGGGAATTTATAAGAATATCACAAGGAACCTTTGAGAAGTTTTAACGGACTATTTATAGATATGTTTATTATCATATCTCTGAACTACTGGATATTAATTAAGGGTGTTGGATTTCTAGAAATTCTCAAGGAATCCATGAGTGCTTCAAAAGTGATATTTGAAATAGGGTGGGAGTATCTGATAGCACTAAGCAGTATGTCAAGAAATTGTCGGAAATTTAATTTTCATGATATAATCGAGCGTTTGGCAATTTGTAGGACTAACTGAGGGAATTTTGTGAACTTTGTGAAGATGTAAGACCTTTTAGAAAATATCTTTTAATTTCTGGAAATGTTTAGGGAAAAGGATATGAAATTTGGAATTTCCATAACTTCTGGAATTACTTAATCAATAGAATAGATCTTTTAGAATCAGTCCTCAGAAAATTTATTTACCTCAGAAAATATTTTAAAACTATTTAATTAAAACTATTTAAGACTGTTTCATCTGTATGGTCCAGTAAAATCCAATTTTTGTTTCTATAGACCTATTTAACTGAGGTTTTATGGTTTATATACCTTCATTTCATGACTTTGAGCCAGGTTGTTCAAGTCTTCAACCCCCTTGCGGTAACTCTCTTCATAATTTCTGCAAAGGAGCCAAAAGAATAAAATTAATCAATTTTAATAATAATAAATAATGAATAAACAATAACAATAAAAGACTGCTTAATGAAAACTTGTTTTAGTATGCACTACACAAACACCAAAAAATAGTTTATTTCTTATAAAATACCGTAGAATGGTGTGAAATTAAACTATGGACCCGCGATCTTATCTCATGGCTACCCAGAGGTGAATAGTGCTTGCTATCCACTTCCCTACTGGCCAATCAGGGCGCGCAAAAAACCCTATTCACCTGTGTGGTATATACTAATAACAACTAAAATAATAATCATTTTCCATAATCACTAAAAATTTACAAAAATCTTGTTAAAAGGCTTAAAATGTCTGATAAAAATCTAAGAAAAGCTATTGGATACACGCTTCGGTTAGTGACGATGATGACAACAACAATAATAAGCATAATAATTCAGTTCTCTAGGATCAGACTCGTATCAGACCCAAACTAACTTTGATAACAAAAACGACCTATATATAAAAAAATATTATTATTATAACATTATTATTAATAATAATAATATAATAATAAATAATTTTAATAATAATAATAATAATAATAATACTTTCTTCCTATTTTCTATCTGAAAAGTTTCTTACCCTTTCTTCTCGGCCTTCTTGGGTTCTTTATCGCTTTTTTTCTTGGAAGACAATTTCTCCTTATCTACGTCTTTGAGCATCTTCTCCTGCTCCAGTAAGTGGTTCTTTTGAAGTTTGTCTTTATCCTGAGGTAAAAAACAACTCACATAAACTAAATCCTTAAAATGGCTAATTTGGTATCACTCTCCAATACACCCTTGTGAAAATATTACATCTACAGAATTTTTACGGCGTTAAACATTAATTCTTTAACCTTTTTTCGAAGAGTACCTGATATATAAAAAAGCCCTCGCCAACCTTTTTTTCGCAGAGTGTAAGTTACATAAGAAAGCCCGTGGTCATCTTGGGGGAGTGGGGTTAGGCGCGTACCCCCTGCGCCCCTCCCCTAGATTCGACTACACAGGAAATGTGAGTATTTCTGCAGTTGAAAGTAAGAAAGTATTTTATAATTGAAAACAGTGACAAACATCTGCAGTGCTGAGAGAAGTAAGGCGCCTACTCAGTGAAAAACATAAGGTCATTTATTATATAGATACTGATGAAATACCAGGATTTCTCCTTTTACTAAAAAATCATATCTTCACCGCGTGCAGTGGAGATACTATTTTTATCTTTCACGTGTGAGGATATTGGTGTGGCCATGGTTACCAACATAATTACCCAATTGCTGTTTCGAAAATGAATAAAAAAAAGTTGTCTTTTATGTGGAAATTTCATCAGTATCTATATAATAAACAGAACATTACATGCCCGCTTGGGGATACGAATTTTATCTTCTCGTGCTGAAAGCATCTCTCACTCGTTCGCTGCGCTCACTCGTGAGAGATACTTTCAGCACGAGAACATAAAATTCGTATCCCCGCGTGGCCATGTAATATCCTCTATTTCTTCATCAATTTGAGTTGTTTTCGTACGACACTTTCAGTCTTTGATATTTGAATCATGCTTTTTCTTGCTATGACGATCATTATGAATTTTAAGAAGTTGGAAGCACACTGAAGAGGTCTGTACATGGTTGATAAACTGAAAGTTATTTATCGCAAAGGTGGTAATTCCTGTTACCTTCTCGTGTCTTTTGACTAAGATGTCCATTTCTTTCTGGTGTTTTTGGTTCAGTTTCAAAAATGGCTGATAAATAAAATTACTCGAAATGAGCTCCAAGAGAGAACAAACAAAAAAGAATTATAACAAAACACGACGGAAAGGGGCAAACAGTCGGTTTCGTGTCTCTTAAATTTAAATCATTTTGGTAAATAAATAATGAAGATCCTGTCTATAGACAGAGAAAGGTTGTCGGACAAAAATGTTTAAGTGCACGCGACAGCGCCGAAAGGTATTGTGGGTAGTTTTCAGGTCACGGTTTCTTAAACTCAGGATTTCAGGAAAATCTGGTAAAAAAAATTACTGAGAACGAGGCATCGTGGGTTAGATGAATCCCTTTATTAATTTCACTCGTTAAAATTCATTACTGGTACCCAGAGTACCTTACGAGATTGTCGCGTGCACTATTACCCGTTTTTCCGACCACCTTCCTCGAAGAGCTGTTTATCTATCGTGACAACTCTGAACAATAACAATTACAACAACAGCTTTTTTCCACACTATTGTGTGACTGACTAGGAAACGCTTTTGTCAAGATGTCAAATGCTTTCTTGGAAAAATGAATCTGTTACTTTTCTAACTTTCCAGGTTGGAGGATATGTATGTCCTGGAAAACAATTTCTCCATCATATATCTCTTAACTATTCTTATCCATTCTGGGGTATCTTCAATCATATCTACATGAAAAAGAACTAGTGTTACAGGAAGTTGTTGTTCTCATGTGCAAGGGAAAGAGCAAACTCAGATCTCTGTTGAGCTACTTCTTGATTATCAACATCAAATGTCTCAAACATATCAAGTGGTGAAACTATTTGAAACACAAGAATAATAATTTATTGCTGACCTTGCGTTCTTTCAGTTCTCTGACAGATGCAGGTTCCACTTTGGTGTCTGAAATTTAGTGAATTATCTCTTTCAGTGAAACAAAAATATATGTTACTAAGAAAACATACCATACCAGAATTGGCATAATGAGAACATGGAAGAAAACAGCAAGTAAACAACCAACTACGTTATGAAAAATTCAATCACTGAAATGAAATTGAGGTTTTTCTCGCAATTAGGGACCTTAAGCAAACCACGATGGCAGCGGAAACGAGGGCTGCACTTTGAACGTGACAAAACAAAGGATCTAATAGACAGAACAGGAGCTTAGCATATGCATGACTCTGTAGAGTTCTAAGCTGTTCTCTGCTAAACAAAGACGTGATTGTAATCACCAAATTTGCTGAGAAGGGAAACCCGTATGTCAAATACTAATTATTGAAATTTCCATTTGGAACTCAATTCTGCTCACATAAGTGGGGCTGAAGTTGAGGTGTGGCCCCGTAAGAGACGGTAAAAACATCCAGACATTTGCAAAATTGTAATTAAAAATAGAACAATTCATTATTTGATCCAAGTCTTCCTTGGCGTCGCCATCCACACTGCTTAAGGGCCCTAATGTTGTCACACACACATTAAAAAAAAAAAAAACAAAAAAAAAACACCTTCTACTGTGCACAAGAGTGCTCACTACATTGTTTTAAATGGATGACTAACGATTATCTTCGAGTGCTTTTGCGAGTGTCGGAAAATAAAAGAAATAAAATAAAAAATGCTTGTCATCCCAGCATCAAATAGTTTTTACCCTAACTTCTAGAAGTGATCAACATGTAACTTCTACCGATAGCATTTATACAATATCCACCAAACAGGTAGTGAGAATACTCAAACTTATCAGGCAGAAGTTGTTATCCTGATCTGACGCCAAATTCTGGTAACCAATTTACAAGGAAATGTGTCACAACTAGAGGGGAGAATTAAAAATCAGATCTTGGGAGTTACACGGATAAAAAACAGAGATGAAGTGCAAATGCGGGTGACTACGTATTGGAAGACGCACTCAAAAATCCCCTACCCCTCCTCCCCTATCTACTCGAGTAACACACCCATCTAAAAGGTGTATGTCAGTCGAGCAAATACCCCCCCCTTCACTAATTGAGATCTGCTTAAATACATTAGCCTCCTTTCCACCCTCTACAAAGACCCCAGTTTTTCCAAGATTTTTTTTAGCTTTAAACGACCTGTTTTTTTCCTTTTTTGGAACCTCTCAGTATACTTTCCCCACAGATAATAACTTTTGAAATTAATTTTTTTGCTACTCAAATCAAAGAGAGTACGGCACAGAGATCATCGATGCTTCAGTTTAAAATCTTGCACAATAGAATTAGTTCTTTAGATGTCATGTAAAACATTACATATGGTGAACGATCCTCGCAGTAGATAGCGCTATTTAAGCATATGTGAGTACCTTTGTAACTTTGATTTCCTAAGTCTAGTTTTTCAGTATTGGGTGAAAGTATACAAACAGATATTCTGCTTTATTATCCAACTACACATCGTAGAGTACAAATAACGCCATAGACGAGTACAAATATCACCGGTATTTGTACTCTAGAGTACCGGTTAAACAGGTTTTCTCGCGTCGAGGAAGCGAAGAATTGGATTGTAGTTACGAAAAACAAAATGGCAGACAATTTAAATCATGAGATACAATGAATATATGAAGTTCATATATTTTGAACTGCGGTATTAGATACGTATGATGCACGATCCTCGCAGTAGATAGCGCTAATTATGCAATAGCGAAAATCAGACCTGAAAAAAATCGGGCCTGTACGGGATTCGAACCACTGACCTCTGCGATACTAGTGCAGCGCTCTACCAATTGAGCTAACAAGCCAACTGGGAGAAGGCCGTTAAGTTGATTCGTAATAAACCCGTGAAAGTGATAAATCAGATACAATGAAATATATGAAGTTCATATATTTTGAACTGCGGTATTAGATACATATGGTGAACGATCCTCGCAGTAGATAGCGCTATTTAAGCAATAGCGAAAATCAGACCTGAAAAAAATCAGGCCTGTATGATATTTCATTGTATCTGATTTATCACTTTCACGGGTTTATTACGAATCAACTTAACGGCCTGCTCCCAGTTGGCTTGTTAGCTCAATTGGTAGAGCGCTGCACTAGTATCGCAGAGGTCAGTGGTTCGAATCCCGTACAGGCCTGATTTTTTTCAGGTCTGATTTTCGCTATTGCTTAAATAGCGCTATCTACTGCGAGGATCGTTCGCCATATGTATCTAACACCGCAGTTCAAAATATATGAACCTCATATATTTCATTGTATCTGATGTAAAACATTGTTGCATTTACGCCTGTGTGTCGGTAAGGAACGAAAATCTTCCAAAAAGGCTCATCGAATAGCCTTAGGCTATCAACATTGTTACAACCAAATTGCAGAATTTGGTTAAAAAGAGATAAAGGGTATGACACACTGAGGTACAAGTTATGGGAACATGTTGGAACGACTTGCATAAATTCCAAATGGTTTTAATTGGTATTATAATCAAAATGATGTAGTGAAAAAGTACAGATGGAATGGTTTGTTAAAGAGCAGTTTTGAAGTGACTCGCCTGTCGACTGTACTTCGCAGAGTAAGTGTTGATACAAGAAATTTTCAGTGTTTGAAATTACGATTTTCAAAGCCCGTTTCACTAATTCTCATTTTGCATTATGGACATTTACAAGGCTATCAAACCTTTACTGATTGTTATTATTTAGCAATTGTTAAAGAACATAATGATTCAGTAAGACACAAGATCGTCTTCTCAAGAATGGGCAGCCATGGAGGCAAAATAAGCCTATAATTTCACGTTACGGTTATATTATGCATGTTGATGAACCTACCATGAAAGACCGATATTTCACACAAGATTTCATATTTTATCAACTTTGGTTGTGCAACATTTGTTTCGAGTGCACTCTGATGGGTCACCTTTTACATACTTGAACGTATATAATTGAAATATAAACCAGTGACACCCGAAATTTTGCACACACCAAACAGTCAATACCGTTATTTAGCCTGAGTTCAACATAAAGGTTACAAGTGTGTTCCAAAGTAAAGTTACTGGAAAGGTTAAACAAACTTGTAAATAGGTCTCATGTGATTTATCATGGCTAAATGACGTTTCAAGGGGTAAATTATATAGAGCACTTTTTAATTGAATGTCGAAAGTCATCCGAGATTGTACTGGTTTTGCTTTACTTCGCTCTGATTGGTCCGGAAAAATTCTACCACTCTGTCAACCAATCAGATGCAAAACCAAAACCAATCGCAACTTGGTAACTCATGTTTTCCCGCGCTTTAGGCAGCTTGTTTGTTTTAACTTTGAGTTCTCATTGGCTCTTAAAGGATTTATTTCTTTCTTCTGATTCGCTGTTGTGATTACTTTGGACAATCAGACAAAAAGAGCTCTACTTGTGGCACAGGTGATAATGAGGAACAAATTGGTTTATTCAAAAATAAATGTGCACCTACAAAAATGTCGGAATGCCATGTTTCCTTCCCTTATACTACTCCCTGAAAACAAACATTATCCTGAATTTAGAATGCGAATAATATCCTTCATATATAACGGTAAGGGATGGGCCATTATATCTTTGAAGGGGGAGAGAGGTGGGGAGGAAGGAGTAGGACAACTACCAAACATTTGCTCATCAAAGGGCTATCAAGTAAGAAAGTGTTGACAACGATGGAATTTCTTTCTTATTTCAATTTAAAAAACTTCTTGCAAACGCTCAAAGCATAAAAAAGGGGAGGACAGAGAGAAGAAACAGCTGTTTGATCACAATTGGCAGTAATGTCGCAATCTTATAGGCCAATTTGCCGTTGTCGGTAAGAGTACAAACAATGCCGCTCGCGTCAACGTGTCTCGCCACGTGTTATGCTCTGAAAGAATCGTTCTATTTGACGTCGATGTTTTGGTAAAAAACAAACTGACAGCGTAGTCTGTACTCTTATCAACAATGATTTTCGTCATGGCAGTGGTCAAAATTTGATGAGGACTCAGTCGGTTGCGCTTTGTGAGTCCACAACATTTTGATCCCTATGATGACGAATATTGGTGTCCATAGGAGTACACACCATGCAAAGCCACTGTCGATTTGTTAATTAATTTTTCAACTCAAGAAGAAATCATCTATATTCTCCCAAGGAAAGAATGCCGAACTGCCCTCAGAAATATAATGGTCTATCTCTAATGATGTTAGTGCAGATTTCTCATCTGTAAGTGCAAGTGCAGTATTAGGAAAATCAAGATTACACCAATCGTCAATGTTATTATTATTATTGTTATCATCATTATCATTAAGATCATCATCATCTATTTATTGAGACATGAATTATTAGTTTTGAAATGTTAAAAATATTCAAGTGGGAACAGGTTAAATCATTCTGTGCTTGGAGGTGATAATTTTAGAATGAAATTTACATGCACTAACATATCACTCACTACCAGAAATAGCGCAACTTTCAATTGAGTATCGAAAGTACTCTGAGACTGCATTTGTTTTGCTTCACTTCGCTCTGTGATTGGTCAAGAAAACTCGTGCTACTACAAGATATACCAAGAGCCATACCGCTACGAAGAGCCAGTCCCCACAATCTGCCGAAAGTACATCGAGTTGAGATACAAACTGATCCAGTATAACTACGATGCCATGTATGAGAATACGCAGACAGGTAAACCCATCTGCAGGCCTCTCTTCGTGAACGAGTACAAACCGGGAGAATTCTATAACGATGCGCGCGCAGATGACCAGCACAGCAGGGGGGAAAACGCTTACACGGCCAACCGCTTCGATGATCAATTCTTTTTGGGTAAAGACATATTGGTGGCACCCATTGTCAATCCAGGTTCGTTTGTATTTGTAGCAGCCATTTAGATATCCTCCATTGTAGAATTCATCTGCTACTCCTGAAACCTCACCCAGAAACCCTGTAGACCATGGAGGACCTGGGAAAATTAGTGATGCGTACCAATGTGATTTTGCTGTTGTTGGAACCTTGTTGATGATATGCAGAATTAGTAGCAATTAGTACCTTCTCAAAGGCTTTGCTTTATTCCAGTGCTCTCTGAATACCTGTAAGGTCATTGCAATGGCACTGCGCGTTTGTGACGTCACAAAATTTTGACCCCCCAGAGCGATTAGGACAAACAATCAAGCTTCTCGAGTAAAGGAATATGGGCGGTGATGCGCCCATCTGTAGTTCAAACGTCTCTAAAGCTCGTATATTAAATCAAAACGACGGTGTTACTGGGCTCAAAGTTCGAGCAAGACCCAGAGAACAATACAAACACACAATCGAAGCGTTGGTTAAAGTGTAGAGGCTTGAAATTAAGCGGAAAACGAGCAGACCTCATCGCACGTGTTCGTGACTGCCTCAAGTCGGGAAAACATTATGTACTTGATTCAAGTGAAATGGGAAAATGGCTTCAGGCGAAGATACTAAAGGAAAGTAAAGTCGATCGCGTGAAACTTAAGGATCTAACAATTCAATGTAAAAAGGGGGTTGACGGGCCGCCTACACGACTCCCCAGCGCGTGTTTAGAGTAGCCTATTCAAAGTTTGGCTCTCACGAGTATGTCTTTGAGTGATCGCCCTCTTTTGTAAGATACGAGTGGTGGATTTTTGTATAGTTCGCTCAGTACTGGTTGTCTTTCTATCAAATGCCAGTGTCTCATGAGAATTTGCTTTAGGTTTGGCACTGATGGTTGGTATTGTGTAATAAAAGGCAAGATTCGTTAGTTCGTCTTCGGTTTCTGTTGAAGAGCTAGTTTCCTGTTTTTGAAATTCACCTCTGAGAGGGTTGTGTTAATGAGGGCCTCTGGGTAGCCTCTCTTTCGCAAATGCGCTTTGAAATTTGCAATTTTCTCTTCGAATATTGTTTGAGAGGAGTTTGTTCTGAGAAGTCTAAGGGCCTCTCCTTTTATTAAGCCTTTCTTAACTCATTGTGGGTGACTGAAATGTCTCAGTTTGTTTAATATGAGTACGCACATCAAGGATTGCGTCCTTTTCGAATCGTTCGCCTTTGTAGATGTAGATGTCCAGGAATGTTGCTTCCTTATCGGAAATTTCAGCCGTAAATTTTATTGTTGAATGATGATTGTTTGCTTTTTCAATGAAACGTTCCATTGTTTCTTTGTTTGTACTCCATAGCGAGATGTCGTCTATGTAACGTTTCCAAACAAGCGGTTTGAAAAGGCTTTTGTCAAGGATTTCAGTGTACAGCACAAATATAAGTATTGTAGTTAACACTATCAACTGAGAAATTCTTTCTAGAACACGCATTTACCCAGCGTTGACAAAGTTCCAAGTCATGCTTCGGCTTTGGGAACGGTATGAAGGCTTTCCGACCGTTTTTAAGCATTTCTTTAAGCGAATCTGGCAATCTTTCTGGATATCTTGAGTCATTTTTACATGTACCCCAACAGCAATGCCTAGTTGCAGCCATTTTAGAAAGTTAGAGCATTTTTTTTATCGAAAATATTCTTGCTTCTGACACGTTTCGCATACAACTCCTTGTAAAGACTCCGAGTGTTTGTCCTAAACCAGCGGAGGGTCCAAAGATGACATATCTATTTTTAGACCTGGCGCGCAGCTTCATTTGCGAGTCAGTGAACGCCCATCATTTAGATAGAACAATGGGCTGTTTATCAGTCGTCAAAACTCTTTTAATTTGTTTCCAAACTTTTGTTCTGTTTCACTTGTATTGTTAATCTCGTTATAGACTTTAGAGCCCAGTATTTAACATGCGATTCTTTGATCATGTATTCCGCGGCTTTTCGTTAGATTGATAGAACTTCGTTGTATTGTTGCTTCAGTTTACGATCGATCGTTCGATAGATTGATTGACTGTCAGAATAATCGTTATTTTCGTCATTGATTGTGGTTCGTGGTCGATTGCCTTTCAAGAATAAAGATTAGTGCAAACAGTCAACTTTCGGTTGTCATTTCGATCAGTAAAATAGTCCCAAACACCTCGTTAACCGCGTTTTGGAGCGACACGCCCTTGAACTTGAGAATTTAGATTTTGGTCGCCGTAAACGCTACAAACTTGTATCGATATTTGCCAGCCATTCTGACTCTTCGTCGTCGGAAATATGATTTAAATTCGTATGATGCACGATCCTCAGAGTAAATAGCGCTATTTATGCAATAGCGAAAATCAGACCTAAAAAAAATCAGGCCTGTACGGGACTCGAACCACTGACCTCTGCGATACTAGTGCAGCGCTCTACCAATTGAGCTAACAAGCCAACTGGGAGTAGGCCGTTAAGTTGATTCGTAATAAACCCGTGAAAGTGATAAATCAGATACAATGAATATATGAAGTTCATATATTTTGAACTGCGGTATTAGATACGTATGATGCACGATCCTCGCAGTAGAAAGCGCTATTCATTGTATCTGATTTATCACTTTCACGGGTTTATTACGAATCAACTTAACGGCCTTCTCCCAGTTGGCTTGTTAGCTCAATTGGTAGAGCGCTGCACTAGTATCGCAGAGGTCAGTGGTTCGAGTCCCGTATAGGCTTGATTTTTTTCAGGTCTGATTTTCGCTATTGCATAATTAGCGCTATCTACTGCGAGGATCGTGCATCATACGTATCTAATACCGCAGTTCAAAATAAATGAACTTCATATATTCATTGTATTTCATGATTTAAATTGTCCGCCATTTTTTTTTTCGTAACTACAATCCAATTCTTCGCTTGCTCGACGCGAGAAAACCTGTTTAACCGGTACTCTAGAGTACAAATACCGGTGATATTTGTACTCGTCTATGGCGTTATTTGTACTCTACGGTGTGTAGTTGGATAATAAAGCAGAATATCTGTTTGTATACTTTCACCCAATACTGAAAAACTAGACTTAGGAAATCAAAGTTACAAAGGTACTCACATATCGGTCCCGCTTGTGCCAAAGGTTTAAGAAAACGAAAGGACGAAGGTTTACCAAGACTATACATTCAAAAACTTACGAAGAACTGATTATAGGGACGTTCAACTTGCCATTTATATGGGCGTGGTGACGCTGAAAGATCCGATAACAAAACCAGTAGAAGTATAGACAAACAGATAAACATTGTAACTATGTTCGTATCTAGGATCATTCTGGAATTAGTAAACTAATTAGCAATAAATTTAATTAAAAATGAGCCTTTTGGCTAGTGTCCTTAAAGTGCACCTAAACCCCAAAACTTTTTTTCGCTTAACGAAATAAGCTTATTTTTTGGAGTATTTCTGAGCAAAAATTTTTTAATTTGCTCAGATCTTTAATTTTCTGTGCTCAGTCAAAATACGGAAAATCGGCCGCCATCTTGCCCCACGACCGAGTTTAAAGAGGAATGGCTCTAGCGGGTAATGTGAAATTCGTCAAATCAAGAACACGAAAGTCTGCATTTCACACATTTTTACTTGCTTGGGAAGGTTGTCGTCGATATTGTCCGAAATATGACGACTAGGTGTGTTGTATGAGGAATGTATGAAGCGCGATACCCTCTTGCAAATTTAGCACGTTGTTACATCCTTCTACAACACACTTAATCGGCATATTTTCGGACAATATCGATTACAACCTTCCCAAACAAGTGACAATGTGTGAAATGCAGACTTTCGTGTTCTCGATTTGACGTCACATTACCCGCTAGAGCCATTCCTCATTAAACTCGGTCGTGGGGCAAGATGGCGGCCGATTTTCCGTATTTTGACTGGGCACAGAAAATTGTAGTCTCCCTCGCAGCCGTTTTTTTGGATGTCACGCAACGCTCCCCCAAAAGAACGGCTGCTGACAACCGAACTACATTCTTTCTCATTATCCTTGCGGTTTGGTCGCGGTCTATTGAACAGACCAATCACAGACCAGAAAATCTGAATGACGTAAGGTTTCACGCGAAAATGTGGATGTTGGGAGAAACACTGAGAAATTTGTCGATGAGAGCTCGAAATGTTTCACATGTTCATCGTTGTGCCCTGGTAAAGATAGAGTATATATTTTTGAGAAAACTTCTCACAATTTCGTTGAAATTATAGAATCTACGCTAAACATAGACGTCAACTGCTACGCCAACGACACGAACGCTAGATTGTTTGAGCAGTTGTTAAAGTTTCAGCGAGCAACTGAGAAAGTAGAAGCTAAAAACTGAACTGAAACTCTTTATTCGCACTATTTCAAGAGGTTACTACAGATTATAAAAGTCAGAAAATATAAGAAACAGTAAATTACATCAATAATCAAAAGGAAATACAAGACGCCTTTCAATCTAGGCCAAGGGCTAAACGCTTGCTTCGACCTACAGATGGAGATCAGGAGGAAAAAAGCACGTGCTTGCCGTCAACAAACCGGGCGAAGCTTCGAGAACACTGCAATTTAGGTCGGCCAACGTCTCCTACACTACTTGTACTTCTTCATTTGCCAATCCGCTGCTAGCTGGAGCGAACCCGATTAGTTATGTTCGTGGCTTCTTATCACCGGTACAGGAAATCGGCCCGAATTATCGAGTGTTTCCGCACGTTGGTACAACGCAGCAACAATAACAATAACATGACCACTTTCATCGGTAACATGGTCAAACACGAGCGGGAGTGCTTGATATATTAACGATTTCCCGGATCCTGTAGGCAACTTAACAAAAATATCTTCTTTCTCGACTAAAACTTTTTTAATTGCAAGCTTCTGGTGAGCTTTAAGCTCGAAAATTTTGAACTTTGGCGACGCTTTGCGAAAAGCTCCTTCAAGCACCGCCATTTGTCTTGTGTTTTCCACATGAGGATCGCGATAGAAAACGATATCTGATTGGACGAGTCTCAAAAGGTGAGTCTGGCGCGAAAAGGTTCCTGAAAATGGAACCCGAGCTGTGATTGGCCAATTCGGAAAAAAGAATGTAGTTCGGTTGTCAGCAGCCGTTCTTTTGGGGGAGCGTTGCGTGACGTCCAAAAAAAACGGCTGCGAGGGAGACTAGTCCGAGTTGTGTCGACGTCGAAACAGATGTTTTCACTGTGGCAATATTATTGCAAATGAAGATCAACAGTAGATTTCAGTTGGCGCATTTTAATTAGGAAATAAGGAGTTGTGTCGACGACTTTTCCGAGTTGTGTCGACGTCGAAACAGATGTTTTCTCTGTGGCAATATTATTGCAAATGAAGATCAACAGTAGATTTCAGTTGGCGCATTTTAATTAGGAAATAAGGAACAAGGATATCTTAAGATAAAGCGGTGTCAACCAAAGATAATGATCAAAACACAAAGTAGGTTAACAATAAGCTATAACAGCAAGTTGAAAATAATTTTCAATTAACTCAAAACTGTTTGGAAGGGAAAAACTGTTTCAATAAACTGCTTTTAGTTGAGACTCAATTGATGCTAAACCAGATGGTTGCAGGTCCACGATTAACTTTCCTTCTTATTGGCTTGCTTCGAAGTAAATTAACTGAAGAATTTAATGGGAAATGGAATTGGATTACGAAATATATTTTTTATGCAAAATACTCGTCATCTTCTTCCTTTTAGTTGTTCTTATCATCAAGGAACGAAGTTTTATTTTTCGCGACTTCCCAATTTGCTTGTAAAAGATCGATTTATTGGCAGAGGGACAAATTGAGAAAGGTATCATCATTTTCTTTCTCTTGTTCTGGTTTAGTTCGGATGACTAAAACATGCTTCATCTCTGTATGCGGATACAGTTGATAAATTGTTGATGATGTGCTGTGTATAATTAATCTTTGCTGGTGTTCATCATCCATTTTATTTCTATTCAGAGTTTTTCTGTTCCATTGTTGTGCTCCATCTTTTCGTTTTTCGATGATTCTTTCAAAAATTATTCTGATAACATGAGAGGTATTTCGGTCTAGGGATGGCTACGATAAACTTTAGATGATGATAGCGATTGTATAATCTTCGCTGTATGGCAAAACTTTACCAAGTACTTTGGCTCTGTATGCCCTATTTGTAATTGATGCTTCATGAATTAGCATTAATCTAGGTCTAAGTGATCGTCAGAGTTACATCATTTTGGCCCGTTCAAATGTTTCACGGAAGCATTTCCTCGTAAAAAATTTATTGAAAGAAAAAAAAAAAAGCAGCGCCGGTAAAAATAGAGAAAAGATTAAAAATATGTAGATATTTAGGAGATATCTTGCAATTTTGTGGTGGTTCCTTTTTTTTTCAAGAGACTGACATTCAAAGTGCGCTAGTACACGTATCTATTAAAAAGACCATGTTGGATGTTTTTCTCCTCAGCACCTGCCAATTCAATTAACTATGATGCATTTCGTTTTCAACTCTTCTCGATTCTTTACTACTTCTAAAAATTTTGAATGAAAAAATAAAAAGGGAATCGAATAACTCACAAAAAGAAAACTAAATCAACCAAAAAATTTAAAAAAGAAAAGAAACAAAGCGAAAAAAAAAGAAAACAAGAAACAAAAGAGAAATAATATGACCACTTTCATCGGTAACATGGTCAAACACGAGAGGGAGTGCTTGATATATTAACGATTTCCCGGATCCTGTAGGCAACTTAACAAAAATATCTTCTTTCTCGACTAAAAAATTTTTTAATTGCAAGCTTCTGGTGAGCTTTAAGCTCGAAAATTTTGAACTTTGGCGACGCTTTGCGAAAAGCTCCTTCAAGCACCGCCATTTGTCTTGTGTTTTCCACATGAGGATCGCGATAGAAAACGATATCTGATTGGACGAGTCTCAAAAGGTGAGTCTGGCGCGAAAAGGTTCCTGAAAATGGAACCCGAGCTGTGATTGGCCAATTCGGAGAAAGGAATGTAGTTCGGTTGTCAACAGCCGTTCTTTTAGGGGAGCGTTGCGTGACATCCAAAAAAAACGGCTGCGAGGGAGACTAAGAAAATTGAAGATTTGAGCAAATAAAAAAATTTTTTGCACAGAAATACTCCAAAAAATACGCTTATTTCGTTAAGCGACAAGACATTTTTGGGTTTAGGTGCATTTTAACAATTTCATTCATATCGGCGGAAATCACTTGGCGAAAATCACTGGTTTCGCTGTTCGCAAACTGATCATAATCTTCGTGATATCAACATTTTTTACTTCGCTTAACGTTCCATTATTGAGACGCTACACCTTTCCCTTTTCGCAATATACTACTACATCTCGGCTTTCATTTGATGTAAGTTTCAGACATGACGTTTCAGTTAAATCGCCACTGGTGGTGATTTCAGTTTGAGTGGTGGCGAGTTTTTCGGTGGCGAGCTTGTTTTGGTAGTGAATTGACCGTAAACCATTATTGATGGCAAATTGATTGAATCCAAGCGTGACTCTCCCTTGAAAAGGTAACTGGAAATGTAAATTCAGGCAAAATAGGTGTTCACTTGAAATCGATACTTGCATATTGAAGGTAAAAATGCTCAAGCGCATTTAAGATCCCCTTATTCATGCTAATGCCGTCCAGAAAAGTGTTTATGAGTGTTTTATGCACTGCAATATTTGTGTAATGTCTATTGACTTTCAAGATGATGTTAATGACTTGAATGTTAGCGCAAATGAATATATATTTTTCTCTTTTATTTGACGAATGACGCATAAAAATGCCAAGAATTGTTATTGAACGTTGCTTAAAATGCAAAAATCGTTATTTAATTTGATTTACGCCCAAATAATCGTTTTTCGTCGCTAATGAATGTAACATCACGCTAATTGTTCACCTTTTCATGTTAAGGAATGCGTATTTTCTTGTAATGAACAACAAAAGGTGTAATTCTTTGCTGATCTGAGCCCGAACGCAGACAAAATTCCTTGCTTGTTCTAACAGGACAACCAAAGAACAACCACAGGATTCTTGATTAAGTCCTCTTTATATTGTCTTAGCAAATTACGCTACAATAGGGAATTATTCAATTTCACAAAGCAACGAGAGATTCTGCCCTGAATCAGTAATCTGTCGAATTTGAGCGTTTCTTATTACTCATGAATCCGTTGATACCATAATTCTTTTTTTCACCTCAAAGCATAGCTGAGATCTGATTGCTACTTTTCTCATTTAACTGCTACACATTTCCTTGTAAATTAATTACGAGAATTTGGTGTTGGATCAAGATAGCAACTTCTACCTAATAAGTTTGAGTTTTCTCATTACCTGTTTGCTGGATCATTAATGAATATATAGGGAGAAGTTACACGTTGATCACTTCTGGGAGTTAAAGGGTTTAAAAAAACTTAGCAGGTGAATCATAACTTGAATATATTCTAATGATTATTCTAACAAAACTCTAAGGATAATTCTTGCTCAAAACAGAGTACTTGACTTACTAGTTTCAGATCAAACACAACTTATTTCTGCTATCAAGATGGAAAATTACCGCTATGTTCCTTCGGACGAGTTCACTCCAGAGTCCAGAGTTAACTGGATCCCTTTGGGCAGAGTAACGAAGTGGACTCAAGAAGAAGAAGGAGTGGTAGATAAATTTACCCTCTTCCTTGAAGGCGGTCTTAAAGTTTGCATCTATTTCCTGTCCCACGCTATGTTTCGGGTGCGGTTCAACCCTGATCCCAAAGCTCAGTATGTGAAGACTCGCTCTCCTGCCACAGAGGTAGAAGCGATCGAGGTTTCCCACATCAAAGTCAAGGAACAAGGTGGATTTCTGAAGATAGGCACCGACAAGATCGAGGTCCGTGTCAGTTTGAAGAAATATGCGCTATCCGTGTACCGCGGTGGCCAGTTGATTCACGGCGATCCGGGAGACTACAGCCTGGTCTATGTTAAGCGCGATGACGGTGGCGAGGCTATCGCTCAATTCAAGATGGCGTCGACCAATGCTCAGTATTATGGATTTGGAGAGAAGGCGGGTGCAACACTTGATAAGAGACGCGTTCCCAAACAGCATTTCTATGGCCAATACGCCGGGGGAGACGAGAAGATTGGAGCTGCCATGACATTTTTCAACTATGACAACTTCGGCTACACAGCACCAGATCTAACACCCGATGGTGAGGTTCAGGGCCCGTTAAATCCTAATTCTCCATTATATCAGTCTTCACCGTTCTTTATCGAGCACAATCCAGAACCCGTCGGAGCATTCGCTGGTCCTTCGTACGCCAACGGAATCCTGATCGATAATACTTCGCAGACATTCGTGAATTTTCGCCAGGGAGACCAGTATTACTTTGGAGCACTACACGGGGAGCTTGATTACTACTTCTTTGCTGGTAAACACGTGGCTGAGGTACTAAACGAATTCACTCAGCTGACCGGGCGCACTAGGCCGAAACCAAAGTACGTGTTTGGCTACCACCAAGGAGGGTATGGCCCCAACTACAACACCAAGTGGAAGCTACTGGAAGTGGCACTCAAGTACCGGCAGTGGAAGATTCCTATCGATGGGCTCCACGTGGATGTGGATTTGCAGGACAACTACCGCACTTTCACGCACAGTAAGAAGAAGTTTCCTGATCCTAAAGAGATGTTTGATGCCTTGCACGACTGGGGTTATAAATGTAGCACCAACATTACGCCCATCGTGAGCTGCAACACAGATGAAAATGGTGAGTACAGTCCGTACAAAGCACTCGATACTGGAAAAGCCAGTGGCATCTTTGTGATGAACACACGTGAAGATGGCAGTGGCACCCATGATGAATACATTGGCAACGTGAACTATGGGCGTGGTCATCTGACCTGGGGACACTATCCTGATCTGGGACGGCTTGATGCACAGAAATGGTGGGGTGAGCAGTACCGCGACCTGTTAGACTGGGGATTGGACTTCGTGTGGCAAGACATGACCACTCCAGCCATGAAAGCGAGTATCCATCAGCCCGACTGTCCCCTGCTGTCATTCCCCATGGATATAATGATCAGTAACAACGAGGAAACCAGGTTTGTTACTAGTCTAGTATCCAGGTCTACGGCCTTGAGAAAAGGCATGATCTTAGCAAAAGGAATCAATCAGCGACATCCAAGGACTGTTTTTGTCAAGGTCGGTGTTGTGAGGGAACTGGAGCCAAATGGCTGGAATGCTCTTCCCGAATTCAGTTTTCCAGACAACTGCCAAGGCAGAAGTTGTATCGGTTCCCCCAAGCTAAAATTCTCAGCTAAGCTTTGAGCCTAGGCAGCTAAAAGCAAGGATTTATGAATTATTTCTGTTTACTTGGAATACTTATTTCCATATTTGTTTACATGGGCCCAATGATATTCTATGTTTCGACCTGATTCCTGTTATTTCCTCTTACAGGTACTCCAAAGTAAGCACCCACCATGACAAGAAACCATTCGCTAAAATCCGCTGTCTGTACAACTACAATCTCTGCAAAGCCACCTACCAAGGTCTGGAACGTCTCCGACCAACCAAACGCCACTTTATCATCGCTCGAGGTGGCTTTGTCGGTGTCCATCGCTATGCCGGTCTTTGGACTGGGGATAGTACATCCAACTGGGAATTCATTCAGATGAACATCCCATTGGTGATTGGCATCGGCCTCTCTGCACAGCCGGTGTCCGGCTGTGACATTGGCGGCTTTTGTGCAGCATGGCAAGGCCAGATTGTGGATTCCGAGATGCTGGCGCGCTGGACCATAATGGGAGCGTTTCTTCCGTGGTTCCGAAACCACTACGATAACTACTACAAGCCGTACCAAGAGCCATACCGCTATGCAGAGCCAGTTCCCACAATCTGCCGAAAGTACATTGAGTTGAGGTACAAACTGATCCAGTATATCTACGATGCAATGTACGAGAATACGCAGACAGGTAAACCCATCTGCAGACCTCTGTTCATGGATGAGTACAAACCGGGAGAATTCTACAACGATGCACGCGCAGATGACCAGCACGGCTGGGGATACAACGGCTACACAGCAAACCGCTTGGATGATCAGTTCTTCTTAGGAAAAGACATGTTGGTGGCCCCCATCGTCAATCCAGGTTTGTTTATTTTTTAAGTGGCTATTGAAACTTTCCACGCTATAGACCTCCCCTGGTACTCAGACCTCACACAGAAACCCTGTACATCGTAAGTTGCTACCCCTGGTACTAAGACCTCACAAGGAAACCCTGTACATCGTAAGTTGGTACCTCTGGTACTCAGACCTCACACGGAAACCCTGTACATCGTAAGTTGGTACCCCTGGTACTCAGACCTCACACGGAAACCCTGTACATCGTAAGTTGGTTTCCCTGGTACTCAGACCTCACACGGAAACCCTGTAAATCGTAAGTTGGTACCCCTGGTACTCAGACCTCAAACGGAAACCCTGTACATCGTAAGTTGGTTTCCCTGGTACTCAGACCTCACACAGAAACCCTGTACATCGTAAGTTTGAAACCTCGTCGCTAAAATTGGCAAATTTCCTCAAAGACGGCTACTACTTTCCCAAAAGGCTCTTTTTGCATTTTTAGAGTAACGGTTCTCAATTATTATTGTTGTATCTTTAGGTCAAACTAGCCGTGCTGTGTATCTCCCTGCTGGAGGCCAGTGGTACCGTTTCACAGATGACAAGTGTCCTTTAGACGATCCTGTTAATGGTGGGGTAGAGTTTGATTTCTACGCCCCTTGGGACGATCCCAGTAGAGACAACTGTGCCGTTTACGTCCGAGAAGGTGCCATCATACCCAAGCGTGAGGTGGAGCAGTACATTGGTGAGTTGTATCGTCACGACAAGGTAAATCCCATCACCTTCAGTGTCTATCCCGGCCGAGACAGCAGCTACAAGCTGTATCTGGACGATGACGGAGCGAGTAACAAGGCAGAGACCGCTGGCGAGTACAGACTGACTGAAATCAGTCATCACGGTAAGGCTTTATCAAAACCTTCCTGTAACTGAGTCGTACTATTTATAAAAACCAGAGAGCTCAGGGTTTTAACTCGGCGGCTAAAACTTCTGGGCATACACGAACGTTCCAACAGCGTGCATCAAGGCTGTCTAAAGTTGTCTCACACGAGTTTGAAACAACCAGTAAGTGGCGGTGTTTTAAAAGCATAGAACTAAGTTTCGGTGAAGCTAAAAGCAGAATAGTAAATCAACAGGATAACCGTATTTGAATGAGCTTATGTTCGAAAAGTTTCGATTTCTCCCTTTCCCTAGTTTTGTTTCCTCCAAGAAATTTCTATGAACATTTTAATTTTCTTTCGCCTCTTTTGTGAGATAGGGGTCGTTTCTAAGTTTCTTATTGAGATTTTGCGCGGGAAATTGGCGCGCGACTAGTCAGAATTGATCCCTTGCGCATGCCTGACGATCGGATCGTTGTTTTGCATTAAGGCAACCAAACGAAGAAGGTTAAACGGTGAAAGGAAATGTGGACAAAACTTGTGATCTTTCCGCTTTCATTACATACCATAACAACTTGGAATTCAGGACTCTCGCAAACTGACGTATGAAAATATCATAATGATTTCATAAGGAGCTTTCTGGTTTCCGCTTGTTCAATTATTCTTCAAAACTGTCTTTTTCGAACACCAGGAATTGCAGGACGTCAGCGGATTCGTATCAAGCGTCTGCACGACAAATTCAAACCACGTGAGACGTTTTACTACCTTGGAATGCCGGGAACGATTTCTCCAACGTCTGTCAAGGCTGCCTGGAAAACCGTGCCACAGAAAACCGGAAACACAGACGAAGAGGCCGCGAAAGCCTTGGCGAACTCCACGGACACACCAGGATCCTTCTACTATAATAATTCTCTGAAGACAACATTCATAAAGATCTTTGATACGATGAGCGATATCACAGTGGACGTAGTATTCTGAAATGTTATAGAACGGACTGACATTCTCTCGGCTTTTGTTTCTCCTCGCTCGTACTGAAGAGAGTACATTTTAGTTTGCAGGTTAGGTTTGTTCAATGATAGTAAAATGTAGTGTTAGTAGCTATTCAAAGTAAAATGTGCGATAATGAAAATGGGTGTTGTGATTTCTTGATCTACTTTATACGATGATAGCCACTGTAAAAATAAAGCTAAATCTAACCATCAAAAACTTTTTGATAAAAAAAATTAAAATACGATCCTGGAACTGTTGTGTCTCTGCAGTTGATTGACCCTTTTAACACCCAGAAGTGATTTTTTAAAAACATGTAATTTCCGCCTATAATATCCAGACATTACCCAGCAAAAAAGTAATGAGAATACTCTAACTTATCTTGATCTAAAACCCTATTCTAATAGCTAATCGACAAGGAAAAGTGTAGCAGCTAGAGAAGAGAAAAAACAGTAAAAGGGATAACTAAAGGGAACAGACGCGAGTCAAAACATCATTCCAACTGAGATGGAGAGATAATTTTATTCGAAGTTCATACAAAATTGGAATGGACCCATGAATTGAATTAAACTGTGCACCTGTTGCACTGTAATTAAAAATAAGACAATGGGCCCCTGGGTGCCTGGAAATAATTGTTCTATTTCTCCACCCATAACGTTTTTAACTCGTATCAATAATTTCGTAAATAGCAACAAAAGAAAGCATTCTAACAGCAATACATTGAGAGTCTCGTCCTTCAGGCGCCTACGAAAACTGGAAAACACATCGATTTGTTATGCTACAGAAATTCGAAAATGTTTGGCTCCAAAAGCAATTTGATCCTTCAAAAAAGAAATGAGACAACTGCGTTACAAAAAAAGTTTGTTGTCACGCAACAACCTTGTTTTGAAGAAAACATGGAAAACCTGCCAAAACTTGCAACGAATCTTTAGGCGTTGGAGGACGAGACTATTACGATACGAGCCTGCCATTTACTGTAAAATGAACTTTTACGTGACCATAGAAATAAACTTAAAGTGGAAAGTGAAACTCTTATATCAATATGTTCCCTCTCTTCCTCCCTCGAGAAAGACAGCGAAAGGAAACAGGGAAAAAGTTTGGAACGAGATGATACGAAACAACTGATATTTCCTGGGAGAAACTAGGAAAAAAAAAGTCTGTCCTTTACTTTGATCATTTCACTTGATATGCCGCTAGCGAGAATGAGGCCTGATGATTGAACGCTACACTCTAAGAAAACTTACGGGAGTAGAAACAGCACCTTCTCAGTAAAAATGACAGGTCCCCCCCGAGCCCTTTCCTACGATTCTGTGCGCCGCTTACATTTTACCCTAAGGATTAACGACAAGTTTAATGCTGTGAACAAATTTAGGTAACTATAAATCATAACTGCATCCGATTATAAAATATCCTAAGGCTCTTCTAAAGCCAATTGGAACAGAGGCAATTGCAAATGGCAGTCCGCTTTTCTTTATTATTTACAATCTGTGTACTTATCCTGTGAAAACCAATACATACTCCTAAATTGCAGATACAGTACACCTAAGCGTCATGAATTAGCTTGGGTGTCCTGTGGCAAAAAAAAAAAGCAAATTGTGCCAAAATCAAATAAATGGCAAACGAGTCTACATTCATTCTTTCCAAGAACGTTCCTCAGTGAATTCATTTTAAGCGCGGAAATACCGCATAAATACATTGAAAATGTCCTTACATTCTGCCTATGCGACAAAATACGACACCACTAAAAATGGTCATTGTCCAATAATAAATAGCCCCCCCCCGCATAAAATGGCTAGGACAATCAATATGCACTGTTTGTGCAAAATTGTGTTAGCTTCATTAGAAGCTACCTACCCTTCAGATAAAGGAGGTATTGAACGCATTGCGATGACTTAAATACGCACTTAACTCGAGCGGAAACAGCAATTGGGCGTTGCATTGTGACAAAATAGAAATGTTTTGGATGTGTGTGATGATGGTGGACCTGTGATCGGTCACGCATGCGTGAAGTAAAGAGGCAACCCCATTCGATAAATTGGTGATACAACTTTGGGAAAGAACTGTCCAACGACGGCGAAATAAACCATTAAGGAATTGTTTCCTGATTATGAGCAAAAAAACAAATTATGATTATGAGCAAGAAAAAGAAATATGACTATGTATGTCACAAGCTGTTATTCATGTGTATCATGTAGGGAAAAAACCTGAAATGTTCGTTATCTTTTGTGAAGAAAAAGAAATAAAAACACCTGTACAACAACCAGACACACCTGAGGCTTTCGTTAGCTAAGAGGCGCAAGCAAGCACACTAAGACATTATCCTTTTTTAAATAAATTACCTTACTTTACTGCCCAGGAGGATGCTTGACAATAAATATTATCACTTTTAAATAAATTACGAGTCCCTCGGAATAATGACCAATCCCAACAATACCTGATTAAATACAGCGTTAACAGTACATTGATAGCGGAGCTCGCAGCGCGCGCAGCGGAGCACCATCATTATCAAAATTGGTAATAACCTTAACAGTATTATTTACGCCTTAGTATAGCAACACCCACCCGAGTCTTTGTAAACTCATAAGTGATTTTAACTTTTTTTTTTTTTTTTAACAAGACACAACAGTTCAGATACCCCAACATTTCCTAGAGTAACTACAAGTACCCCTCTTTGAGTAAATATCTATCTAGGCCAGAAAAACGCATGTTGGAAAACAGACAGCTAAACAGACCGATTAATCCAACCACCACAGTTCCCAAAAAGAAAACAATCTTAGTTTTACCTTTTTTAGGGATGCAAAGTAAAATTGTTACCAAACAACTTAAGACCTGCATTAAGAAATTTTATGGTTGCTTTGATCCTATGATGATTTTTCAGAGCGCTCGTCGCATCACGTCCTTTTTTCCGTACAAAGATAAGATAAACCGTTCCCAAATGTCAAAGGTTGTCTATAAGGCTAGTTGTTGGGATTGCCCGGATTTTTACATCGGAAAAACAATGACAGAAAAACTGAACATTTTAAAGGACTCACAAGTGCCTGTCATACATCTGCTATCGCAGACCACGTCACGTGAACTGGTCACAACATGAAATGGGACCACTTTGAGATATTAGACAAAAGGACGTTCTGATATTCATTGCAAGATAAAGGAGACTCTATTAATTCAAGAACTTAAACCTGCTCTAAACGATAATTTCAGCAGCAATAAGCTTTATCTGTATTAGTTTGCATCTTTGTATATGCAAATTTTCTTTTTGTCTTCTCAACTTTTGTTCGTTGTTTTGTTCATTAGTTACTTATCTTAAATTTAAACTTAGTCGCCACTTGTATTATTAACTGTCACTTCTGAAGATGTATGTCGAAACATACGAAACGTCAAGTAAAGTTTACTAATCTTGTTTTCCAACATGGGTTTTACTGTCATGTCTGTAACTGCAGTTTGTGTGCTATTTCTTATCAAGCTACGATGGCCAAAGAGAAAGAATTTTATCTAGGCCAGTTTTACCCTGGGCTTTCCCTGATAAAAAGTAATATCCCTACTACAGGATTAGCTTATTGCACGATTTGACTTGTGCGGGTAAATCCTTTTCCAGTTGACGGCTTGGCAACCTCGCCACTAAAGACATTGTAACCTGGCGTCCAAAATTACAGCTTGGTTACCTTGTCGCCATAAAGTGAAGCATATGTGATCTCCAGGTCACACACACTTAAATGTTTCACTTTCGTTTCGTGCAGAGTCCGAAGGTCTTGTGAACTCTAAGAATGAAAAAGCACGATCAATCTGTCAAAGTTTGTAATCATAACAATTTTCCCTAATTACGGTAACGCTGAACGCTTCGAACTGTACAGAACGTTGAAGAAGGGAAATCCAACGCACCTTTTTCCTGTCCTCATCGAGAGTTTCGTATAGCTTATCGTGTTCCTTCTCTAACTCCTCACTCTCTTTCTTGTGGAACTCTGCCATCTAAAATTATTAAATATGAAATATGAGACATGGTCTAAATATCAATCAAATAAAAGTAAGATAGTACATCCTTTCTACCAGCAAATCAATCAAAACGAAAAACAAACCTTTTGTCTTTCTTTGACTGCTTGTTCTATATGCTTTTTGTTTTCCTCTCGTTTCCTCCTGGAAAAAAAAAGTGATCATTGAGTTTGGTGGGGAGAGAGTAGAGGTTGACTCAAACTTACGAATCCCACGGTTACAAGTATACCGAATGTAGAAACGAAACGATTTCCTGACCTCTGGACGTTACAGTTATTTTGGCAAAAGACTACAAGAAAAATGAAAGCCACTGAGGTCAAACAACAACTACATCGGACAAGATGTGTCAAGAGAGCTCACATGAAAATAGCTCGTGAAAAGGAGGAAAAGAAAACAAGAAAGGAGAAAGCACGGAGAAAAAACGGAGAGATGAGGAGGGAAAGGAGGGAAAGAAAAAGAAAGAAAACAAAACAAAACAAAAACAAAAGCAAGGGAAGACCAGCTTTAAAAAAAATGCGGGAAGAAAGAAGAGCAAGAACACTCCTTTGTTGTTGCTGTTGTCATAAGGTTGTTATCAAGAATACATTAAAGGACTGTGACTATATGAAAATCATCTATGTGAAGTGTGGGTTATGAAATTAATATCAAAGCGATCTTCGCAGTAATGAACACTACTTGAGCACCAGCGAAAATTAGGCCTAAAACAAATTCGGGCCTGTACGGGATTTGGGTCATGGGTTCAAATCCCGCACTGGCCTGAACTTTTTTCAGGCCTTATTTTCACCAGTGCTCAATTAGTGTTCATCACTGCGAAGATCGCTTTGGTATCAAGGGTACATCAACAAGACAAACATGGCAAACCTTTGAAGTTCATCTTTCTTGGAATGTTGACGCGCCAACACTTTGAGTTCTTCTCTGTTCTGGTTGTCTTGGCTTTTTCTTAATTCATTCATTTGCCTGAAAACAGTGAATGTATACAGCACTGGTTCATTCAGCAAGAATCACCAACACGGGCATATACATTCATAATACACAGTTTATTGAGTCTCCCTTCAAGTCATTTTCAGTCACAATGTTAACTATAACATAATACTGATAATGAAGAAAACTTACTGAAAGTGATTTAAATTAAATTCAAAATATCTTCAAAGTAATTCAAATCATATTCAAAATTATTTTGTATGAAACATATCATTAAAAAGTGTCCGCTTAAAACTATTAATTTTTTTAGTATTCTTAATATTGTCGGCTAACCCATTCCATTCCCTTGGACCCCGAAAGTAAAATGCCCTTTGTCCCATTGACAATCTACATCGGGGACCATCAAATTGTTACATTCCCTTGTGTTCTTTAACAAAATAATCTGGAGCTAGGCCACTTACACATTTAAACCTAAGCAATCAAATTAATATACCATGATCTATGCGAAACTGTCTTGCAACAAAATTGCGTGATGAGTTCGAACGAGTCAATTATAACAGTCATCGTATTTGTTTATACTTCACCACAGAAATCAAGCAGGAAGGCATGTGCAGCTCTGTGGTTTGAGTTTGGGAACAAAATCCTATGGTCAGCCTCGGGTGAAACACTACTCTACATCATGAAATTTCGGACTTTTGTAGCATTTTCAGATTTGGAATCAGCGGATGATTCTACTCTTACTTGGCGTGTAAATCAGCCAGGGATTTCATCTTCTCCTCCTGGGACAGTCGCATCAGCCTCTCCAGTTCCTCTTGCTTCTGCGTAACATGAGTGAAAAAGGAACAAAACAAGAAATGTAACTCATTTGGAAACTGGCCAGAGACAGAAGGACAGAGAAACAACAAGAAAAAAACCCTGTAAGATGCTAACGTACACAGAACTATAGGATGAGTCGAACATGGTAAAAGATACTTTGGAATCCATGGTGATTTAGTGTGCAAGAGACAAACAGAAAATGCACGAAAATGTACCGTTTGAGTCCTTATATTGACCAGCTCCTAGTTTCTCTTCTTAACGTCACACTTTAAGGTCAAGAGAATAAAGGAAATGATCGTCAACTAGGGAAGCTCTTAATTAAGCAAATTCTCCTTTTCAGCACCTTGTATGTGTAGAGAATGTATAGAGAACAGCATGGAGAATATGTATACTGAGGTCAGGGTGCAAAGGGTAATAAAGTGAAAGAGTTTGAACTCAGCCTACAGGAAGAAGTTGCTTTTCGGCCAGCTCCAACTGCTCATTTAGCTGCCTCCGCAATAGGTCCACCATAGACTCACGGTGCTGGCGTTTAAGAGAATTGATCTGAAAACAAAGCATTCCAGATTACATCAAGGTAATCTAATGCTAGCATTACTTCAACGCTGCCCCTTAAAAGGAGAGTAGGATAATAAACGATTAGTATAGCTAAACGCCATTGACAACCTCTAGAGTGCACTTGAGAAATAACACAGAAGTAAAATTGAAGCAAACAATACGTATGTTTGAAAATGATTGTGAAACTTGGTGCTGTGGCAAGCAGCATAGATGCAATATAGAACTTAAAAAGAGAGCCAAGATGCGAGTGCCAAGCTGACCTCTTTCACATATGCAATGAAGCGCCATAAATCACTAATAATAGTCACGCCATTAAGACAGGGTATCGTGGTGTGTTTTAGTACCTCGCTATTTTGTGAAAATCGAAATAATTTTCTTCAGTTGGTTGATAGAACGAAAGCTGTTTATTTGATCTAACTGCATTTTCAAAATGACCTGGTCAATATCATCTAACGTTTCATCTTTCTTTGATCTGTTTGTTTTACCATTCATTGCAGACAAAAAATTTTCAAATTCTATTATTTTGCCAACATGGTCTGACACAAACGTACGGAAGAGAATCTTTCGCCATAGTAGTTCTCTGATTTCACTTTCATGAAAATTTGTGAATTTTCTGTCTAAACAAATTCAGCGAACGCGATCAGTCATGGCTTCATTGTCTACTACAATTCTGTGAATCTGGTTGGCTTCTCTGGTATCAGTCTAAAGAGAATTCGTGTATTTGATTGGTTCCTCCATCACATATTATTTTCAATCCACGAATCTGATTGATTCTCTCATTAGGGTATAATACAAATCTGCGAATCTGATTAGTTCTCTTTTCATTGTATATTACAAATGTGCAATCTGATTAGCTCTCTCATTACCGTATATAACAAATCTGCAAATCTGACTGGTTTTCTAAGGGCTTCGACAGACCAGAGGAATAAAGATCGACAGTTATAACTTGAAAAGTGTCCTCACTAAACACAAGCATACCCTACCAATAACATCTAAATCTTAGATTACTGACAGACTGTGTTTTTCATTTTCACGGAGTTAACTGCCAAAAATCCTAAAAAAACTAAATAAATAAAAAACGTTTCAACTCTTCTTTGGTCACTATAGCGTTGATAGTGACTGAAGCGGGTGGAAACTAAGTTATGCCTAAAACAACAACATTCACTACAACAAACAAACCAACAAAGAAAACTTTTCAGTGATGAAGAGGTACAGGCCATCGATCAGAATTGTCTCGGCTGTCGAAGCCCTTATCTGAATAGCGCCCTTAAAGGTGTGTACGTACGATTGAGTCCTTGTCAACACCGCCTGGCTGTACCTGAGAGTTCCAAGAAAAGAAACCACAGCAGTTCCACGTCAACATCAAAGATCTTTGAAATGGTTCAGAAATTAGCTTCAGCTGTGCAATTTACGCTTTGCGGTGCAACTCGTTTGTTAATGCTGTGCTGTTTTGCTGAGCAGCTTTTAGTTCGTGCAATGCTGTGCTTGCAATTACCTCATTTAAATTCTATTTAAGAATTGTGAGAGATGGACGAGTGTTCTCGACGCAAAAGCACAATATAATTATTAACATAACGGCGCAGTGAAGAATAAATTGATCAGTAATCTAAAACAATTTACTGATTGATGTGCAGTGTACAAAATAAACTTTTAAATTAGTGAACTGACGAAAGTTTAAGAAAGATGATTCACGAAAGGAACATAGAAGGAAGAAGTTACGAGTCATGGATGATATGCAAATTACAGGCTCAATACTGGAAACAACCAAAAATTTAAAAAATAAACATCGAAAGTTGTAATTTCTCATTTTAATTTTTAGATTCGATCATCAATTTATTTTATTGTAATTTTTATCGTATCTTTAGTTTTATATGCAGTATTTTTAACTTGTAAATAGATATATAATGATATTGTAATGTGCAAATTAAAATTTTAGATTGATATTTGCACTCGTTGTTTGTATGTTGACTCGCCCTATGGGCTCGTCAAAATACGGCGCAATTCGTAAAAGTACTCAGCGATACTACACAACCAAACGTCTAATAAAATATATGTATTGGAGAATACTTTTAGGACTTTCTGAGAATGTAAGAATGTGCCTTAGAATTATTGTAAACTTGTGGAAATGAGTTGAGGAATACTAGTAAACTTTAGGAATATCTCTTAAAACCTCAGAAGATTTTAAGAAAGATTTCAAAATATTTCTAAGACTACATTTAAAATATCTGTATACATTTCTTAAAATGAATACAAAGAGGAATTGCTGAAAATTTTAATGATAAATTCTAAGAATGTTGGGAATTTACAAGAATATCACAAGGAACCTTTGAGAAGTTTTAACGGACTATTTCTAGATATGTTTATTACCATATCTCTGAACTACTGGGCATTAATTAAGGGTGTTGGATTTCTAGAAATTCTCAAGGAATCCATGAGTGCTCCAAAAGTGATATTTGAAATAGGGTGGGAGTATCTGATAGCACTAAGCAGTATGTCAAGAAATAGTCGGAAATTTAATTTTCATGATATAATCGAGCGTTTGGCAATTTGTAGGACTAACTGAGGGAATTTTGTGAACTTTGTGAGGATGTAAGACCTTTTAGAGAATATCTTTTAATTTCTGGAAATGTTTAGGGAAAAGGATATGAAATTTGGAATTTCCATAACTTCTGGAATTACTTAATCAATAGAATAGATCTTTTAGAATCGGTCCTCAGAAAATTTATTTACCTCAGAAAATATTTTAAAACTATTTAATTAAAACTATTTAAGACTATTTCATCTGTATGGTCCAGTAATATCCAATTTTGTTTCTAACGACCTATTTAACTGAGGTTTCATGGTTTATATACCTTCATTTCATGACTTTGAGCCAGGTTGTTTGAGTCTTCAACCCCCTTGCGGTAACTCTCTTCATAATTTCTGCAAAGGAGCCAAAAGAATAAAATTAATCAATTTTAATAATAATAAATAATGAATAAATAATAACAATAAAAAAATGCTTAATGAAAACTTGTTTTAGTATGCACTACACAAACACCAAAAAATAGTTTATTTCTTATAAAATACCGTAGAATGGTGTGAAATTAAACTATGGACCCGCGATCTTATCTCATGGCCACCCAGAGGTGAATAGTTCTTGCTATCCACTTCCCTACTGGCCAGTCAGGGCGCGCGAAAAGCCCTATTCACCTGTGTGGTATATACTAATAACAACTATAATAATAATAATTTACTATAATCACTAAAAATTTACAAAAATCTTGTTAAAAAGCTTAAAATGTCTGATAAAAGTCGAAGAAAGCTATTGGATACACGCTTCGGTTAGTAACGATGATGACAACAACAATAATAAGCATAATAATTCAGTTCTCTAGGATCAGACTCGTATCAGACCCAAACATATAAAATATAAAAATAATATTATTATTATAACATTATTATTAATAATAATATAATTATAAATAAAATTAATAATAAAAATAATAAAAATAATAATAATAATAATACTTTCTTCCTATTTTCTATCTGAAAAGTTTCTTACCCTTTCTTCTCGGCCTTCTTGAGTTCTTTATCGCTTTTTTTCTTGGAAGACAATTTCTCCTTATCTACGTCTTTGAGCATCTTCTCCTGCTCCAGTAAGTGGTTCTTTTGAAGTTTGTCTTTATCCTGAGGTAAAAAACAACTCACATAAACTAAATCCTTAAAATGGCTAATTTGGTATCACTCTCCAATACACCCTTGTGAAAATATTACATCTACAGAATTTTTACGGCGTTAAACATTAATTCTTTAACCTTTTTTCGAAGAAAAAACCAGGAAAGATTTATTACTCGACGTTTCGGGGTCATCGTGACTCCATTATCAAGAGACTAGTTTAAAAACATGCAAATAAGGAAAGGTACAAGAATAGCATAAATTAGACTTAACGGCTTAAACAAACACCTTGGCGCGGATGGAATCCGTTTGCACGATACCAGCAAATTCCGATTCGTCGACTCGGAGAGACCGAGAACCAGAGGACGACCTCCTAAGTATTACCACCCTCTCCTTCAGAAAGAAAGGGAGTTGGAAACTCTCGTTCGAAAGATTCTACCGAAATCCATTGCTGACGCTCTCCGCCCGAAAGGGTCCAGACTCGCACACTTGTATGGCTTGCCGAAGACACATAAAGAACAGTTGGCCGTGCGGCCAATACTCTCTGCTACTAACACCTACAATTACTCGCTAGCGAAATGGCTTGACGACAAATTGAAACCCCTGTCGTGCAACCAATATACAGTGACAGACACATTCCGCTTTGCTGATGAAGTACGAGGCTTCGATATCAGGAACGGCGAAATTTTAGTTTCCTATGACGTCATCTCATTGTTTACAAATGTACCATTGGAGGAAACAATACAGATCTTAGCTGAAAAAGCCTTTGCCCAGGATTGGTTCAACGAGACGCACAGCTTGAACATCTCTAAAGCGGACCTAATCGACCTCCTCCGAGCAGCTACGAAAAACCAGCTTTTCCAGTTTGACGGTGCTTTATATGAGCAGACAGATGGAGTCGCTATGGGTTCTCCCCTTGGACCGTTGCTGGCTAACGTCTTCATGTGCTCGATTGAGGAAAACCTCGAACGACACGGTCAACTTCCGCGCTATTACCGGAGGTACGTCGATGACACCTTGACCGTAATGCCTGATAGGGTGACCGCTGGCCAGTTTCTAGACACCCTTAACTCTACCCATCCCTCCCTCCAGTTTACCATGGAAGTCGAACGGGAAGGATCCCTTCCCTTTCTAGGAACTGAACTGCTTAACCGTGCACCAAAGATTGAGAGTAAGGTCTACATCAAAAGAACCAACACGGGTCTCCTTCTGCATTTCCAGAGTCATGTTGACATTAAGTACAAGCGCAGCCTAGTTAACACCATGGTGGATCGCGCTTATCGATTATCTTCTAACTGGTCTTTCTTCTTCGAGGAATGTGACCGCCTTAGAGGGGTTTTTCATAACTTGAAATACCCAAAGCCACTGGTTGAAACTACAATCAAGCGGTTCGTTGAGAGAAGGATTTCATCTGCAGAACCCTGTCCATCACCAGACGTACCATCGGAGACTGTGAGATTAGTGTTACCCTTCAAGGACCAGTCGTCAGCTAATCATGTTAAACAACAACTGAACAGTCTAAGCTCGAAGTTAAGCGTGACTGTCCAACCAGTGTTCGTTAGCCCTAAGCTCGATCAACAACTTAAGCAACACGAAATTAAGCCCCCTATTGTTAACCAACAATAGGTCGTTTATGAATTTAAATGTAACCTGTGTGATGCAGGGTATGTGGGCTATACTCGTGGTCACTTACACGAGCGCGTAGAAGGGCACACAAGGAAATCATCTTCTATCTACAAACACTACCACCTCCAGCACAATAGTGAAATGCCTGAACGCTTGATCGAGCAATTCAACGTCATCACGAAATGTAACGGCAAATTTGATTGCCTTGTTAATGAAATGTTGTATATTCGCATGCGTAAGCCAACACTGAACGTGCAAACGGATTCCATCCGCGCCAAGGTGTTTGTTTAAGCCGTTAAGTCTAATTTATGCTATTCTTGTACCTTTCCTTATTTGCATGTTTTTAAACTAGTCTCTTGATAATGGAGTCACGATGACCCCGAAACGTCGAGTAATAAATCTTTCCTGGTTTTTTCTATGCCTTTGCTTT
>NC_142532.1:18814878-18857378 GCF_964205215.1 Stylophora pistillata
AACCTAACTCCCAGAAGTGATCAACATGTAACTTCTACCGATAGCATTTATACAATATCCACCAAACAGGTAGTGAGAATACTCAAACTTATCAGGCAGAAGTTGTTATCTTGATCTGACGCTAAATTCTGGTAACCAATTTACAAGGAAATGTGTCACAACTAGAGGGGAGAATTAAAAATCAGATCTTGGGAGTTACACGGATAAAAAACAGAGATGAAGTGCAAATGCGGGTGACTACGTATTGGAAGACGCACTCAAAAATCCCCTACCCCTCCTCCCCTATCTACTCGAGCAACACAGCCATCTAAAAAGTGTACGTCAGTCGAGCAAATACCCCCCCCCCCACATCCCTAATTGAGATCTGCTTAAATACATTAGCCTCCTTCCCACCCTCTACAAAGATCCCAGTTTTAACAAGATTAATTTTAGCTTTAAACGACCTGTTTTTTCCTTTTTTGGAACCTCTCAATATCCTTTCCCCACAGATAATAACTTTTGAAATTAATTCGTTTGCTACTCAAATCAAAGAGAGTACGGCACAGAGATCATCGTTGCTTCAGTTTGAAATCTTGCACAATAGAATTAGTTCTTTAGTTGTCATGTAAAACATTGTTGCATTTACGCCTGTGTGTCGGTAAGGAACGAAAATCTTCCAAAAAGGCTCATCGAATAGCCTTAGGCTATCAACATTGTTACAACCAAATTGCAGAATTTGGTTAAAAAAAGATAGAGGCTGTGACACACCGAGGTACAAGTCGTGGGAACAGGTTGGAACGAGTTGCATAAATTCCAAATGGTTTTAAAAATCAAAATGATGAAGTTTAAAAGTACAGATGGAATGGTATGTTAAAGAGCAGTTTTGAAGTGACTTGCCTGTCGATCGTACTTCGCAGAGTAAGTGTTGATACAAGAAAGTTTCAGTGTTTGAAATTACGATTTTCAAAGCCCGTTTTACTAATTGTCATTTTGCATTATGGACATTTACAAGGCCATCAAACCTTTACTGATTGTTATTATTTAGCAATTGTTAAAGAACGTAATGATTTAGTAAGACACAAGATCGTCTTCTCAAGAATGGGCAGACATGGAGGCAAAATAGGCCTATAATTTCACCTTAGTGTTATATTATGCAGGTTGATGAACCTACCATGAAAGACCGATGTTTCACACAAGATTTCATGTTTTATCAACTTTGGTTGTGCAACATTTGTTTGAAGTGCACTCTGATGGGTCACCTTTTACATACTTGAACGTATGTAATTGAAATATAAACCAGTGACACCCGAAATTTTGCACACACCAAACAGTCATTACCGTTATTTTTAGCCTGAGTTCAACATAAAGGTTACAAATGTGTTCAAAGTAAAGTTACTGGAAGTTTAAACAAACTTGTAAATAGGTTTCATGCGATTTATCATGGCTAAATGACGTTTCAAGGGGTAAATTATATAGAGCACTTTTCAATTGAATGTCGAAAGTCATCCGAGATTGTACTGGTTTTGCTTTACTTCGCTCTGTGATTGGTCCGGAAAAATTCCACCACTCTGTCAACCAATCAGATGCAAAACCAAAACCAATCGCAACTTGGTATCTCACGTTTTCCCGCGCTTTAGGCAGCTTGTTTGTTTTAAATTTGAGTTCTCATTGGCTCTTACAGGATTTTTTTCTTTCTTCTGATTCGCTGTTGTGATTACTTTGGACAATCAGACAAAAAGAGCTCTACTTGTGGCACAGGTGATAATGAGGAACAAATTGGTTTATTCAAAAATAAATGTGCACCTACAAAAATGTCGGAATGCCATGTTTTCTTCCCTTATACTACTCCCTGAAAACAAACATTATCCTGAATTTAGAATTCGAATAATATCCTCCATATATAACGGTAAGGGATGGGCCATTATATCTTTGAAGGAGGGGAGAGGTGGGGAGGAAGGAGTAGGACAACTACCAAACAATTGCTCATTAAAGGGCTATCAAGTAAGAAAGTGTTGACAAAGATGCAATTTCTTTCTTATTTCAATTTAAAAAAATTCTTGCAAACGCTCAATGCATAAAAAAGGGGAGGATAGAGAGAAAAAACAGGTGTTTGATCACAATTGGCAGTAATGTCGCAATCTTAGAGGCCAATTTGCCGTTGTCGGTAAGAGTACAAACAATGCCGCTCGCGTCAACGTGTCTCGCCACGTGTTATGCTCTGAAAGAATCGTTCTATTTGACGTCGATGTTTTGGTAAAAAACAAATCGACAGCGTAGTCTGTACTCTTATGCAAAGCCACTGTCGATTTGTTAATTTTTCAACTCAAGAAGAAATCATCTATATTCTCCCAAGGAAAGAATGCCGAACTGCCCTCAGAAATATAATGGTCTATCTCTAATGATGTTAGTGCAGATTTCTCATCTGTAAGTGCAAGTGCAGTATTAGAAAAATCAAGATTACACCAATCGTCAATGTTATTATTATTATTGTTATTATCATTATCATTAAGATCATCAACATCATCTATTTATTGAGACAAGAATTATTAGTTTTGAAATGTTAAAAATATTCAAGTGGGAACAGGTTAAATCATTCTGTGCTTGGAGGTGATAATTTTAGAATGAAATTTACATGCATTAACATATCACTCACTACCAGAAATAGAGCAACTTTCAATTGAGTATCGAAGGTACTCTGAGACTACATTTGTTTTGCTTCACTTCGCTCTGTGATTGGTCCAGAAAACTCGTGCCACTCTCTCAGCCAATCAGATGCCAACTTAAAACCCAGCACGACTTGGTCGCCCGCGTTTTCTCGCGCTTTGCGTAGTTTGGTTGTTTTCACTGTGACTTCTCATTGGCTATTAAAAGTACTTTCCTTTCTTTTGATTGGCTGTTAAGTTTTGCGACACTCAATCGAAAAACGCTCTGATCGGTTAACTTCATCTCAGTGACCAGTTAGTCAAAGTACAACTCAACTTTATAAACTAACTCATGATATACATAGTCCGAAATGTAAGTTTGCTGGTCATTACATGAAAAAAAAAAAGTTAAAGTTATATATATCAACTGTTAGAAACACACCTTATAATAATTAGCAGTTAATAAATAATAAATAAAATAAATACTGAATCTACCTACCCGATGGTTCCCATGTGGATTTGAGGCCTCGCATTTATCAGATTTATTGAAAAAAGACTGGTTCAAGCCCTTCTGATTAAAGCAATATCATACTCACTCAATGGTTATTTTTCTTTTGTTTAAATGGTTTAAGCCCCATAGGGGTGTTAAACATTAATTTTGAAAACTTTGCTTGTTACAATTTGAAACTCCAGTGTTTTGAACGACGCGAGAGAAACTTTTTAAAAAGAGCATTTTTAATACTTGTCACCATAGTTTTTAAGGCAAGTGAAGGAATTTGTTTGTTTTATGCGTATGGGTAATAATTGACTTGCATGGTCTAAAACTGAATGTCATCCCCTTACCGGGGGAGCTTGTTTGCTAGTATAACTTCCATAGATTCCCTGGTCTTAGGAATATTTTCTCAGCCGGATATGACAACAGGTCAAAACAAACGAAATTTGAGTAAGAAAACAGCGGAAAAGTTTCAAAATGTCTTGTCCCAATGGTTTCAAATCAGAAAAAAAAAAAAAAACAAAAAAAAACCAGACAGGTCCGTGAAAAGGTAAGTCCGTAAAAGTTAAGTCCTCAAAGAGATAGGTCCGTAAATATGGCCCCTTGAACAGTCCTCGCCCACATGAGATCCTTCAGGTACTTACCTTCAACAGTAAAACAGATAAGAGACTGCGTCTTGCCTTCTCGTTTTTTAGTACTCCTTGATCTTTTTGTAAAAGGTCCTCTCTCTACTGTGACAGGGGCTGCTTGGAGTGAAAGGGAACGACTAGTCATGGTATGCAGATTGCCGCTCTTCTTTGACTGAAGTGGTTTGATGCCAGAAATACTGTCGCGGGAACTGTCTCGCCGTAACGCCTCTCTTAGAATCATTTCTGAGCCTCGCCTTTGATTCGGAGGATTGATCTCAGCTACGAGTGAATCTAGGAATATTAGAATATTAGAGAGTTTATAGGTTCATTTTTTGATAGCAAACACTTTTGGACACTAGGTAGGTAGGTAGGTAGGTAGGGAAAGTCTTTACCCGAGCCCAGTGGCCCACCCACAGCCGAACCTTACCCGGTTTCCAAAGCATGAAGCGACTGTGAGTATTACTACTCCTCCCTGGATGGGATGCCAGTCCATCGCAAGGTTACCCACCCCCCCCCCCCCAGCATTCCATCAAGCTTCCTTTTGGGCATTAACATTAGCACTTATCTCTCCATGCTACAAAACTAAAATGAGATCTTCTTGTAGTGCTACCTGTAACTACGAGCCAGTTCAGCCAACACAAATGACATAAATAATTCACCAACAACTAACAGGATGTTTCGTCCGTGTATAACTTGTTCTCAAAATATAAGGAAACATACATTCAAACTATACTCTATATTAGGCGTTTTGGGATGCAATCTTAACGTAAACGTCCTTTATTTTGCACTATTACTAGTCTTCTAGAGGTCGTGATATTAGTGGGAAACACTAAGAACAAGAGCAGTTTACGGGAAGAAAAAAAACCTGGTTTGCAAATACCCTTTAGACCCCGTAACCCCTTGCCAGTCACACCAACTTATTATAATCCCTTCATGTTGGAAATCTAATAAAACCTTTACAAGGCAATACACTCACCACTTGTGCAATTTCTTTTGATTGACTTTTTCTCAGACTTTATTGATATTGACTTCCTTGTCTCTCTCCCCGGTGCAGACTTTGTTTTTGCGTTTTCAGTTGCTTTTCCACCATCTTCTTCCACAGCTTTGGAGCCTGTCGCATCCTGGAAGAAGGGAAAATATTACTGATTATTAAACCACCTTAAGCTCTAGTGCACCGAAGATTGTTAAGAGATAGTTAAAACTATCTCTTAACAGAACTGTATCTGTGACTCAAAACTTACAGTTACGTTCAAGATTGATGCAGTACAAGGGTCTTATTCAAGGTTGTGTGTGAGAGTTAGCCGCTGATGGCCAGCAAATCCTTGTAGTCAGCTTTAACGAGCTGGTTTTTTCTGTCAAACTCATCAAACTCAAGTTGCACCTGAGAAGATGATAGTGATCAAGGAAAAACTTCTAGATTCGACTCAGCATCTACTTCAAAATTAAGTGACAACCCTGTTAAAAGAACTGAATTTTCCTAGAGCTTTGTTTTTGTATTATTTCACAAAGCCTACACGAAAAACTTTTTTACCTAAAATTGTGATGACAGGTGTATAATTTGAGCTCTTCTTACAATTGCATGTACCTTCACATGTACATTCGTCAACGTTCCCAGACAAGTTGGTGTGAAGAACTCATTGAAAAAATCCAGACTGGAATACCCCTGCCCAAAGCTTAACTTAAAGAGTTTGACCCTGTCACTCCAGTCTAAGAGTATTCCATGTTTCAAATCCCTACCTCCTCCACTTCTTCTTCATCCAACAAAGACTGCAACTGTTGTTGTCTTTTCTCTTCTTGATGATATGCAATAGGGTCACACAAAGCATTTGCGAAATCTGTAAAGAAATTGTTCACCTGTTGGTTAACAGTATCTGATCAAACAGCTTTGAACGAGCCAAAATATACAATTATGCTGAGAAAGGCTGAAGCAAAAGGTTGTTTTTGTAATAACACCGCGGGTAGAGGAATTTCCTCAATCTAATACACAATGTAGGCAAACGACGGGTTCACATGGCCCACTACGTTGGCACTCTCATCATAGCCTACTCCTATCACAACGGCTAATCAGAAGAAAGGAAAATACCCATAGGAACCAATGAGACCTCAAAGCACAACGCCCAAAGCGCGGGAAAACGCTGGCGACCAATTCGCGATTGGTTTTAGTTTTGCATCTGATTGGCGCGAGTTTTTTAGACCAGTCACAGAGCGAAGTTAAGCAAAAGCAAACGGCAATCTTGGATTACTTTCGAAACTCAATTGATATATTCAATTGGTATTTTCCTTTGTGAAATTTTGCGCGGGAAATTGGCACGCAGCCAGCTAGAATTGATCTCCTCGCGCATGCCTGACGTTTGACCGCTGTGCTGGTTCATGTATAATCCTCTTTTGGGCCTGGAAAGCAGTTAAAAATTTAGAACACACCTTCAAATCCAGATGGAACATAGTCCTTCGTAACAATGTGCACGAATAATGTTGGGAGACAAAGCGGTTGATTAGATTCATTACGTAGCTTGATATGACGATAACCTGTCAATTAAAAATATAAAATGCTTTTCCTGTTAGAATTTAAAACAACACACATTTCCGATAAATAATGGTAATTGAACTGAGTGGAGTGCAATTTGGGCTGAAATCATACGCGTGATTTAAAAAAACCCATATATGATTTCAGACCAAAATTGCACGACACAAGGTTCAATTACTCTATTACATCCATTTTGAAATCGCCCTAATACAGGACTTGGTCAATTCAAATATTTTATTGATGCAGTACTGAGCCGGTTTTTTAATAAAAAGCGGAACCGGAAACGCTTTACATCTTATTGTGTATGAAAAACAGCTAGACTTTGACTAACTATGCTTTGACGTCATGTGTCAAAAACTCAGTCAAGCGTAAAATGATGCGATTTATAGCAAAAAATAGTGCGATTTGTGAATAAATCGCACTAATTAGAGCTAATCAGATTACAGGGACCACCAGTGATTTCAAAATGGATGTATTAAAGTTTGTTACTAGCTTATTTTACTGTCTTCGCTTTTGACTGCAACCAGTGTAATATTTCTCTTTATATGCATTTAAAACATCAGTAATAACGAAGATGACATTACTTCAGAGAGCTTTCCGATTAAGTTTCGTCAAACCGTAGCCAAAGAAATCACAACAGCCAATCAAAGCAAGAAAAATGTCACGGGGAGCCAATGAGAACTCGAAGTAAAAACAAGCCAACTGCCTAAAGCGTGGGAAAACAGGAGTGAATAACTTGCGATTGGTTTTAGTTTTGAATCTGATTGGTCGCGAAAGTAGCGCGAGTTTTCTGCCAATCAAAGGAAGGAAAATATCACGGTGAGCCGATGAGAACTCGAAGTAAAAACACGCCAATTGCCTAAAGAGCGCGAAAACAGGAGTGCATAAGTCGCGATTGGTTTCAAGTTCGAATCTGATCAGTTGAGGAAGTGACGCCAGCTTTCTGGACCAATCGCACAACAAAATAAAGCAAGGCCAAAACAAACTCGCATTATTTACGACACTTAATTGAAAATTGCTCTTACTACTACTTAACTCGTCACATTCAGAGGAATGTTTTCAGTTCATAGAGATAGAAATATGATAATTTTATTCAAGTTTCAATTTACTCAGAAACTCACCTGGACTGAGACCAACTACTGGCAGTATTCTTTGGCCGATGAGTTTCCCGCTCTCTTCATAAACTGCTATTCTTAAAACTGCTAAGCTGGGTAAGACAACCTGAAAGATAAACGAAGTGTTTACGACCTCGCCGTTGGGACTTTAGAAAAAAAAGACAAATACTTTTTAACAAATTGATGCCATGATGCCGCGAGTCTGTCTGTAACAGATCACAGGTGACCTCAAAATGAGGTAAGAACAGGAAGGTGGCATACGAGGCGCAGCAAAGCGTGCCCCTGAAAATCTTATGAAAAGAATTTACCTTCTTAAACACAAAAGGTTCTTCATCATAGACTGGGTTGATAGTGTTATTTGGCACTATCTTAGTCTTGTATTTTCTTCTGACAGTGTCCGCTGGTAAACCATACATGTCTACTTCAACATATGTGCCAACTTTCTTTTCTGTAAGCCACTGTCCAGAGATAACCTAAAATGAGAACAAAGAAATGAGTCACACGCCATGGGCAGTCCTTTTCAAGTGATTTTTCAGAAGGTTGCTGGGATAAGCACCAAGTAACGGAATGTATGGAGCCCGGAATCCCTTTTTATTTTCTCTATCTTTTAAAAATCCCCTTTTAGTCTTGGTTTAAGGTTACCGTCCACCTTCAGGGGTGTCTCGCGTGCAAGCGATGTAGCGCGCCCGGTTTAAACCGTAGATATCTAAACCCCTATATCAAATTAAAGCTTATATGGATATATCAACAAAGTTGAAATGGTAAATTGGCCACCGTAACGATTACAAAAGCTGACGTTTCGAGCGTTAGTTCTTCGTCGGACCGTAACGATTACAAAAGCTGACGTTTCGAGCGTTAGCCCTTCGTCGGAGCTCCGACGAAGAACTAACGCTCGAAACGTCAGCTTTTGTAATCGTTACGGTGGCCAATTTACCATTTCAACTTTGTTGATATATCCAAATTATTTCGTTACTCCCACCGACGCAGCCCTAAACAGTTTCTTTCGAAACTATCAGCCTTTATTCATTTAAAGCTTATATGACTGGCCATCAGACTACACCAAAAATTTTGGAAAAAAATTAATTGTCGAATTTTTCACGACTTCTAAATGCGAGTGCCCGAATCACCTTTTAAGAGCTACAAGTCAGAGGGAATTTGTTCGATTGTTCTCAAATTTTGACAGCAGCTAGTTTTACATATAAACAACAAACATGTCTCCGAATTTTTTATTTCTAAATACTTTTTTTTCAAGAGCGATTTTTGTACGATCACTCCACATTTTTTTAATCCTATTTCGAAAATGTTCTGTAACTTTTCACTGAAATTGAATATGGCAAATCGCAGACACGTTTTTTAAGTGCTTTGGCCCCGGAAACGGAGGAACACATTAAATAAGCGAAAAACAAAATTCGCTTTCACATGTAACGTTCAAAAGGTGATTCGGGCGCTCGCATTTAGAAGTCGTGAAAAATTCGACAATTAATTTTTTTTCAAAATTTTTGGTATAGTCTGATAGCCAGTCCTATAAGCTTCAATTAACAAATGGTAAACACCACAGCGTACACTATTGAGTTATGGATGCACGCGGGAGGTTGCTAAGCACGAAAGAAGCGTAAGAGTCGCTCGAGGCGATAGCCGAGAGCGACTCTAGCTTCTTGAGTGCTTAGCAAACCTCCCAAGTGCATCCATAACTCAATAGTGTACGCTGTGGTGTTTACCATTTGTTTTATAACATAACATTGATACATTGTAGCTAAAGAGTTCCCGTTTATTTAACAAATCTTACGCGACCAGAAAAAACAAGCGCGCGCGGAAAAATAGTCTTTGCATTTGCTCACGTCAGCAGCGTACACCCATGGGCAAATGGGGAACGCTAAATTGACCAATCAGAGCGCGCGCTTTACTTTGGTTATGTTATAATTTGATATAGGGGTTTAGACATCTACAGTTTAAACCGGACATGCTACATCGCTTCCACGTAAGACACCCCTATAAGCTTCAATTTGATATAGGGGTTTAAACATCTACAGTTTAAACCGGACATGCTACATCGCTTGCACGTAAGACACCCCTATAAGCTTCAATTTGATATGGGGGTTTAGACATCTACAGTTTAAACCGGACATGCTACATCGCTTCCACGTAAGACACCCCTATAAGCTTCAATTTGATATAGGGGTTTAAACATCTACAGTTTAAACCGGACATGCTACATCGCTTGCACGTAAGACACCCCTATAAGCTTCAATTTGATATAGGGGTTTAGACATCTACAGTTTAAACCGGACATGCTACATCGCTTGCACGTAAGACACCCCTATAAGCTTCAATTTGATATAGGGGTTTAGACATCTACAGTTTAAACCGGACATGCTACATCGCTTCCACGCGAGATACCGGTAACCTTAATTTTGCCTTTTTCACATTCATAAAAGGGGCACTATTCCTCGTTTAGTTAAAGGTAGTTTTGCAGACAGCCAAAAATGACTCAAAATTTTGATTTTTCTCCTTCACGGGAGCCTGAGTATAAATTTCTAAGGCCACTGTAGAACGCTTTTGAATGGATGCCCTTTGAGTGAAATTTAATTAACATATTTTGCTTCAAGAAGACCTGATTGGCCTCACGGATTCTCTGCTGTTCCCATACCTTAACAGTGACTGCACCAGCAATAATCCCATCCACTGTGGACTCAGCAAATGGGTCAAATGATTTATCAGCCCGACACATGAAGCTGGGCTTCAATATGTACCTGTAAGAGTGACAACATCAAGACAGTGACAATTTACAAAACTGTCCAAATTTTGTTTGTGTAATCCGGCAAGCACATTCCTCTGAGTTAAACGAAATTTAATAGGACTGTGTTCATTTGCTTAAGGTAAAATTTCTTCCTCCCACATCCTTAATTTAATGCACCAACATCCGCTTGCACCAACATCCACTTACCCACAACGGCCATTGTACTCAAATATTCCTTGGTTCAACATCATGGGCAAGTCTGTCGAAGAAAACAAGAAACAAATTTCTTTTATTTTAAAAGGATATTTCCAACAGACAAATAGGCAGACAAACACTCAAGAAAAATTCCTTTGCCAAGTTTCTCTTTTTTCATTGCCATGTTTTTCTTTTTTCATTGCTATTGTCCTCCTGAATTTGAAACGGATACTTTAGCAAAGTATAATTACTTATGATCCACTGCTTGACAATGGCAGTGACGAAGATGCAAACATCTTTTGCACTTTGACATTCAAATTACTAAACGCAATTTAGAGAAAAATTGAAGAAAGGTCGTGAAACTCGTTCCAACAAATGTAATGCATAAGCCACTAAAATAAAACTCATGCCTATACATGGAAACTGCATAAAAAACATTCCTATGATGTTTAAATAGTTTGCTTGCGACCAAGTTCTTGGAAAGAAGAAGAAAATTTAACTCACCTAAAGTTTGATAATTAAGGGCAACTAACTGACATCCTGCATTCCAAAAAATCTGCACAAGAAACAAAAACATCTGAGCACCCAGGTCTACTCTAAATGACATCAACATTGTCAGCTGCTTGAAAAAAATTTTTCTTTCATGTAAAATTTTCCCTTATTTACCTGGGGCATGTAATTGGCAGACCCAACTCTTGTCCCACTGGGATAAATTCTACTCAACTGACGCTTATTGTAACTGATTGAAGTTAAGAAGAACATCGTTTTAAAAGAAGCCTAAAATGTACCAATGAATAAAGAGTGTAAGTTTCCAAAGAAACCTTGGTGCTGCGCCAGTGGGAGTAACACGGTAATTTTGGTTTTATCAACTGAGTTGGATAATGTAACTTCAGCTTTGAAACTCTTTACTCTTTTACAGTGGATAATTTACGTTATCAACTCAGTTGATAAAACCATAATTACCTAACATATACCAACTGAATAATCTGTCAAATTATTCATTAAATCTGACTTAATCATCCTTCATTATTATTACTATTATTATTATTATTATCAGCTGTAGCTAAAGGATACTTGACAAATTCCACAGGGCTTTCTTTTAGTAAGGCCGTTGCATTATTTTCCACAAAAGAGGACATCTCATAACTTCTGTTAAGCTCTGTCAAATGGATTTAAAAAAAATGTCATTTGTCAAATTTGAAAGTCAGTTCTTTATCCAAGTGTTTCTTTGTCTGTAAGGATCAGTCAATATTTATTGCCTTAGGGATGGGGGGGGGGGGGGAGGGGAGGGGAGGGCACTTGAGAATATTACACTAACAGAGTATAAAGGGGGACTAAAAAAAAATTGACTGCCAATTAACTGCAAGAATAGGGACCTTAAGCAACCACGACGGTGACGGCAACGAGGACGTGGAAAAACAAGAGATCTAATTAATAATAATAATATAATAATAAGTAGATGCTTATAGGGCGCATTTCTAATCTCAATGGCATAATTGGCTAATTGGCATAACAATAGCTCAGAACGTGCGTTTTGAAACTTTGTACATTTCTTAGCCGTCCTATGCAAAACAACAACGTGAAATCACCAAAATTTGCGTCGTCTGCGAACCGAAACCGCGACGGCAAATTAATTTAATTTCCATTTGGAACTCAACGCTACTTCTATACGTCATGCTGAAGTTGAGCTGTGGCGCTGTACGAGACAGTAAGCTCACGCAGCCATTTTTGAAATTCTGACTAAGAGTAGAAATTCATTTTTAAATCGAAGTATTCCTGAGAACATTACAGAGCCTGATGGGAGGGAATAGGGATCAGGTACATTTTACTGTGACACAACCAAAATCCTCCATCCCCCCCCCCCCACTCCATGATAAATAATCAACCTTCCCTTACTTAAAACTGCCGTCATTCATTGTAAACAATGTACTCACTTTCAGAATTCTCAAAGCTCTTAAAATGAACCGGCTGGATGTAATTCACAAGAGCTGAGAGTTCAACTTCTGGGGCAACCTCTTCTTGATCTGCCTGCATTAATTTCAAAGGATAAAACAAACGTTAAATCAATAGAAAGGCAGAGGACAAGGATAACTTACCCTAATAAACTAGGCACCTTACATGTGTGAATGTAATTGATGATCAAGGAGACCAGTAATTGGTCATCGTTTGGAAGAAATAATCTCAGTAAAAGGGCAATAAGTGGTTGTTATTACACGACTTGGGCAGTCAGAGGGCCAATAACTAAAATCAACCAATCAAAATGCTATATTGCCGGTCCAATATTTTCTAAGTATTGTACCGGGTACTGTCCCGAATGGTCCCGAATGATACCGCACTTGTGTCCCTTTGAACTTCAGTCGTATAATAAATCTCTTATTAACCAAGCTTGCTCGGGACCGTACTGGAAGAATATCGGCCCTCGGTCTTTTTTGTACGGACCTCGCTGCGCTCGGTCTGTACTGTCAAGACCTGAGGCCGATATTCTCCCAGTACGGCCCTCGCGCTTGGTTAATAAGATATATATAATAATAAATAATTCCAATTATTATTAATATTAATTTTCATAATATAAGAATTGAGCAGTTAGAAAGGATAATACAGTCACACAGTCATAAGAACTCAAGCATAAATGCATGCTATGAAATATTATGATAATTCTGTTTAGTTTTTTCAATTGTTTCTACTTTGTTTTTCACTTAACCTGCAATTCATCTCTGAATACTCTGTTTAATTTTTAGGAATATCTGTCTGTGTAATTTTTTGTTGTGGAATTCAGTCCAAAACACTATTTTCACAATTAACCCATTCACTCCCAGGAATGCATGATTTAACATGTAACTTCTCCCTATAATATCCATACATCATCCCGCAAACAGGTAATGAGAATTACAAGGAAATGTGTAGCAGCTATAGAGGAGAGAATTAACAATCAGTTTTTGGGAGTTAAAGAGTTAAATGAATCTGCAGCTGGTGTTAAATCAGTACTTCTTCTTTGTCGAAAATACAGTTTTTGTGCGGGATACCCGAGGTTTCTCTCACTCTTGTCATTGCCTTGTGTCTGTTAATACAATTGAGTGCATCCCACACACATGTACCCTTTGGGTACCTATTTTCCTCTTGCTAGCTCAACTCACTTTGCTGACATCCTCCTCAGTAATAACACTGCCACCATTCTCAGTAATCTCTCCATCAACCTTTTCCACCTTGCTGTCAGTGTTGATCACAGCGGTGCTGTCTATGGGGGCCTTGTCTACGTCCACACCTAGCCAAGAAGGGTTATTCACATTACCAGAGTGTTCTCCATTTCTGAGGGTAATCAGTAAAATTTACTCTCTCTTATTACTGCCTAAAATCACTTGGAATTCTTCAAAATTCAACATGTAAAAAGGATTACTCTTCTGACTTGAAATAAAACAATGCAAAGGAAAGATTTTGTAAATAACAATATCACCTCTCATTAACTGAGAAAATTTTTCCTTTACATTTCAGGCCACGCTGAACAGCTAAATGACTGGCTAATGAAATTCGCTGGGTGAACATGAAATACCACAAATATTTATGGCAAAGTTATTGAAAAATGTCAAGCTCAGTGCAACAACACAAGATATTTAAGGATACCTTCTTCACGTTTACTTGGCCTTTTCTTGTTTTTAATTACAATCTTTCTTAAGAGTGCTTTTGGAGGTGGAAGGCTTTTCCCTTCTTCTAACTGTGAATCAAACAGAAAAAACAGACACGTGAGATGAGAAATATTTCCTGATTAAACCAACTAAGTGCAATGTAACTGTGGTTTAGTTAACCCTGTCATTTCCAGAGGTGATTAACAGGTAACTTCTCCCTTTAAAAATCAAAGGATTATTCAGCAAACAGGGGATGAGAATTCTCAAACTTATCCCAGGTAGAAGTTGTTATCTTGGTCTGACACCAAGTACCTGAAACTAATTTACAAGGAAATGTGAAGCATCAAAGAGGAAAGCTGGCAATCTGATCTTGAGAGTTTAAGGGTTGACAAGATGTACCAAAAAAGCTTTGTTTGAAAATCTAGATTCTATCATTAGCCAAAAAGTTTTTTCATTACACAGCAGAAATTTGAGAATTCCACCACTGCTTCAAGTGCTCTTTTCGAAAACTTTCTTATCATTTTACACAACTCTCCTACGACTAAATTTCTTGACGAAACCAGGGTCGAGGGAGGAAGTCTGTTACTAGAAAATTACATTACAAACCTATGAATTATAATAAGTCACACTTACTGGGAAATCATCTAAGGCTTTGTCAAGAAGCATTTCACCAAAGATGCTGACACAATATGCTGCCATCTTAGCCTGCTGCTTCGGACTGAAAAAAGCAAGAAAGTATGCAACTCTTATTTACAAAGAGATGATATGCAGTGTTAAATGACTGTCAAGTCTACTTCAAGGGAAATACTAGCTCAAGTTAAAGATTTTCTTCTACATAATATCAGGCTTTGATCACTATAACATGCAATGATCTTGATAAGGGCCTCATTTAAACCAGCTATTTGCTGAACTGGGCTACCCTGTCTAAATATTCGTAATAAATAAATAAATAAATAAATAAATAAATAAAGAAGCTGGCCTAGAATGTGTTTTACCTGCAATGATTCTCAAAGGAAAGAATAACGGGGTATTCTGATGTTTTGAAAGCACACTCTGCAATTGCCTCTATCACATCCTGTTATGAAACAGATGTAAAACAGAATGATTTCGAGTTTCTCAAACAAGTGTGGTAGAACCAACACAATACAATAGACATGAGAAAAACAATGAGAGCAAGACCCATTGCATTCACTGCAATATAGCTATCCCTATAATAATATCAATATTAGCACTGGACATTCCATGAGGTGGCTCTTCTTATCCACTGATTCCAAGTGGATCTGGAATTTGGAATATTGGTTTTTCTAGAGGAAAAAAACTAGAGGAGCCAGAGAAAAACCCTTAGAGTAAGGACGAGAAACAACAACAAACTAAACCCACATTGGTGCCAGGTCTCTGAATTAGACCTAGGCCACAAAGGTGGGAGGCAAGCACTCTTACCACTGCACCATCCCCTCTCTGAGTATTTACATCTCTGAGTATTTCCATGATACTAATTAATTGGTTTCCTCCATTCTTTGTTTACAAAAGCAGCTTGGCCACGGGGCTGGCATAGGGTACAGGACTCATTAAGATTGTATGTTCTTGTCCCTTTAACCTACTTCCTTCCAGTGGTGACCAAAAAGAAACTTCTCCTTATCACATTTCATTTTGTCAAGTAATAAGATAATAATGGAAAGAAAAATTTCAACTGGGGAGTATTTGTTTGATTTAAAACCAAATTCTTTGAGCTAAAATAATGAGAGAAGTATGGCAGACAAACTGGAGAATTGAGATATTGATAGTAAGAGCCCTTAAGTCAGTTTAGCATACCTTAAATGAGATCTGTGTACACATTGTCATTCCATGGGTGATGACAGGTTCTTGATCTTGGTCTTTTCCATCCCAACAGTCCAATTCTATACAGCGGCAACCAGCCAATAGCGCTTGTCTGTACATTTCTACTGATGATTTCCCAGTCAACTGGTGACCTAAGCAAAAGATTTCAAAATTCTCTATGACCTAGAGACTGCGGCCTCAGTTGTGCAAGGTAATGATAATTCAAGAAAAGTAATTTAAGCCTATAGTGGCCCATTCAGCTGGTGCTTATTCCTGGTTCCTTTGCAAAAACCAACTGAGAGTATTACTACCCCCTCCCCCAGGTTAGAGTGTCAGACTCGTAATCCGCCACTCCAGGGTTCGAGTCCCACCCTGACCACTGGATTTGTTTCATGGTAGCCCCGAGTTCAGATCCTTGGCCACGCTTGTAAATAGCCAACTGGTTTGCCTCCGGCTGCTTAATGATGTTCTTAATGATGTTATGTTCAATTTAGATCATTTGTTTCATTTGTTTGCAAGGACCACAATGGAAACTACTGGTTCACCAGTAATTGCGTAATCCTATAAAAAAAAAAAAAAAAAAAAAGAAGACTTATCCCCCTGCATTTCCAGGGCTCTACACTAACTTTTCAACTTAAACTTTTCACTCTCAAAAAGAGAGTGTTGGATACTCTTCAGTCTGTGGGTTTGCTTCATGGAAAGGTAAGTCTTGTCATTTGATTTTCAATGTAATCAGGGCTTGACACTAACTTTTCATCTTACTACCCAAGTGGCTGGTAACAACTTAGATGTTACAACAATTTCAGTTTGTTTAATAGCCAAACTGACTAGTGGAAATTAAAAAACCACTTGTTGAAACTGAATTTCTACTGGTCTGTAGCTAATTGGCTACTGTTAGTGTCAAGCCCTGATTTCAACAGGCTTCCCTGAAACTTTTCAGGTATCCATTTATGCTCCTGTGTGGAGAGAGGCACTGCAAGAGTAAAGTGTTTTGTCTAAGAACACAACACAATGTCCCTGGCCAGGTTTCGAAACCCAAACCTTTCAACCCACAGTCCATTGCACTAACCACTAGGCCACATATAGGCAGGAAGGGGAAGCTGTAGCACCCCCCCCCACAAACAGAAATTTTGGGGGAGGGGCATAGCTCCCCCATGTTTTGGTTCTGAAAATATTGCTAATGCAGCATCAAAATGGGAAATATATTCAATCTTGCAATCTTTTCTCACATCCTTTTAGGACACTTGCAATTGGCAAAATAATGAAAAAAATTTTTTTGAACAGCTGCAGCCTGTGTTCAAATGATTCTCTATAAGAAATAAAAAATGATTAAATTTTGTCTGTGGTAACCCAATCAAATGCTTAGCTGAAAGATTTCAGACTGGTGGAAAAAAATGAAAGTAAGCCACAAATTGATTACAGACACATTTGAAACTTTAAAGATTGCAAAGAGGTTTACCAAGGGCAATTTGGGAAATTTGAGTAGGGGTATGTGCATGCGACAGGGTGAAAGATAAACCCCCCCCCCCCATGTTTCAAATTACGACACCATCTCTATCACAACATGCATCTTCCACCTCATAAAAAGGTGCATTTACCAAATGGAATGAGATAACTTTTAAAAATGCATAAGATTTTCAATAAGTTGCTCATGAAAATTAATAAGTTAGGATATATTTTAGAGGAGCTTTTCATTACCTGTTAGATATGTGTTGTGTGATGAATTGATAAAATAATGTGATAATGGCTGTGTCATGTCTTGATAACACGACAAGCGATCATGTATGATGATAAAATTATCATCGCTCATAAGATATCTTGTAAGTCCTTGAACAGAGAAGTGCCCTAAAGAAGAAAAGATTGAAATAAGAAATTCCTGCCAAAACAAATAATCTACAGTGCATGTAAGAGCACAGGCAAGCTCTGGAGCAACAACTTGCATCAAACTGCAACCAGTTTCTTTGCCATGGCAAATAAAATTAATTTGCAGTAAAAGAGAGGTGCCCTGTCCTAAGCGGTCATGTACACGGCTGTGACATTTCAGTTTTGTGGTGGTTATACTCTGAAGTTTCTGCCAGATAAACATTTACATAAATAATTTAGATACTCAAGGTTAAGGGTTTCAATAACAGCAGCAGCTAATGGTACAGCATGATAAGAGGCTGTGCCCAAAAGAAGGGTGTAAAGTGAAATCTATAAACATGAAAGCCCAATCACAGGCTAAACAGATGGTAGTGAGATGCATGTGTTATATGCAGTGGTGGGCTGCAGGTAGTTGTGCTGGGTTTTATTCATCAGAAACCCACTGCAAGTTATAGGGACATCTACTCACTATTTTATTACAGGGAGAAGATGGGGGTCAGAATCACAATTAAAAAAAAAAATATATATATATATATATATATGGAGTTTTGAATTTGTCTGTATGGAAAGTTACTGGACTACTTACTACATAAAAGTAAAGCTACTGACAAAATTAATAGTAATAATTATTATCATAACTTAATCTGCATCATTTCAAAATAAATATTGAAACAGTCAGATTACTGTGCTTACCCTTCTTTGCAAAGTCTCTGTTTGGTTCATGTTTTTCAATTATGGCTTGAGCTTTTTCACTCGTGCAGTAAGGAAAAAGGATTTCATTTAGGCGAGGATCTCTTTGTTCACTGTTGAGAAACTCCACAAGTTGCTCCACTGTCAGATACGGCTTCTTCTTTGCACCACTGAGTCAATAAATACTCAATAATTACATAAGTACAGAAACAAGTCTCACATTTAACCCTTTACACCCTAACATCAGTATGCATATTCTCCATACTGTTCTCTATACATTTCCTTGGGTGCTGACAAGGAGAATTTGTTTAACAATCAAGAGCTTCTTTAGTTGGTGATCATTTCCTTTATTCTTGTGACCTTAATGTGTGATTCAGGGGTGATATTGTAACTAAGGAGAAATTAGATGTTAGTCACTCTTCCAAGTCAAAGGGTTAAGCTTATAATCTACAATGAGTGACAAAATGTAGTTGGCACACCTCCTGAAGTGGGCTGACTCAAAAACCCTCCACTTAACATAAGGAACAAAAATCTTGTATTTATTTAGTCATCCTTACTAAGTTACTTAAAAGTTCCCCCTTCCCCACAAACAATGTTGCAAAAACTATAAAAAGAAATCAGAGTTGCCATTTTATTAGCCATTTAACTCCCAATATCTTGCAGGTTAAAAGCAGGTTAAAATTACAAAAATCACTAAAGTAATAGTTGCATCGGCAGCTATCAGCTGATGTGGAATCTAATTGCCTACTCTACTCCAGGCACTACACACTTCCTTTAAAATTTGTTAGAAGAATTTGGTGTTAGATCAGAATATTACAACTTCTACCTGATAAGTGTAAGTATTCTTGTTACCTGTTTGCAGGATAATGTATGGATATTATAGGGAGAATTAAGCTTTCTATCAATCACTTGGGAGTTTAAGGGAGAGGGGAGACAAATGAGAATTGGTGCAAAAAAAAAAAGTATAGGTAGAGTGTGCCAGGACTTTTGCTACTCATTGTACATACTGAGCTGTCCCAGGAAGCTGAATACTTTTAAATACTGTTAATAATTCAATTATTATTAATAATAATTATTAAGCTTTTCAGAGACTCACATTTCAGCAAAGATGTTGTCAATATCTTTTCTGTCACATAGTCTGCTGTAGAATGCCCAGAATTCTTCAAAACTAAATTTATCAGGGGCAATGGTATCATTCTGGGAGAGAAGCAAAGCAATGCAAACAAAAAAAAAACATTTAATTCAAACAAATTCTATTATAGGTTAGAATTAATTAGGGAAGTAAGAATTTCATTATGATAGAAATCTAACAACAGAGCTACCATTTTCTTCCAAAATTGAAAATTGTTCTTGACTAATAGTGAATTTTTGAGCTGCTGAAGGTGTGAAGTGACATTACCAGGGCTCACCACTAACGGTAGTAGAAATTCAGTTTTGGCTAGTAGTTTTTGATTTCCACTCACCAGTTTGGCTAATAAACAAACTGAAATTGTTTACTAGCCACTTGGCTAGTAAGTTGAAAAGTTAGTGTCAAGCCCTGCTTACACTGACAACCAAATAACAAGACTTACTTTTCCATGAGGCAAACCCACAGACTGAAGAGTATCCAACACTCTCTTTTTATCTTCTTTACTAGAACTCACATATTTTAAAATACTGCAATTTAAAATGAAACACACTCAGTCGATTCAATCATTTCCAATTTATTTGTTCCAATCTGTATTCTGATCACTTGTCTACTTGATATTGTATTAATATTGTATTAATATTGTATTAATATTGTATTAATATTTTAAGGAGAAAGTACTTCTTGGTCACTGCTGGGTCTCTCATGAACTAGTAATAGTCAACTGACTATCTGTCTCCTGATGATGTCGAGAAACCTAGTATGCAAACATTTTTTCTTTAACTTACTAAAGCATGCTTACTACGGTAGACAGACTTACTTTTTTACTGGTATTTTTCCATCTCCACTTGTTTGGACACATATTTTAGAGTGGCTGTGAGTCAAATGAAATAAGAGATAAAACAGTGTATGTGAATTCTAAAGCGAATTTGTTTCAGATGTGCATTGGACCTTGCTGTGCCCGTAACAAAATACCACAACAAAAACAACTCTACTGGACTCTCACAAATTCCTAAAACAAAAACATTACTCCAGGACTGTGCAATTCTTTCTTAACATGTTTATTTTCTTGTTATAATGGAGGCCACTAATTTCGCAAAATGAAGATAATGCGAAACAGAGCTTTCAGAGTTTATCTGTAGCATGAAAAGGCAATTAGCGTAGCTACTTCTTCTCAATGGGTTTCCATACTATCTACTCATTTACTGAGTGGGTGGACTGGATGGAAATATTTTTGGCTTGAGATCATGGCCAAGAGCCAAACAATTATTTCTATTTGGCCCAACCAGACCAAGTCAACAAGCCTTTTATTACAATTTTATGTCCATTGTACTTTCTTCTTCTCTCTTTTTTCTTTCAGCTAGTTCACAACTGCTTTTTCTGGCCCCACCCACCCCATTTTGTATGGGGTAATAATATTAATAATAATTCATCATTCATAAGGTGCAAAATAACATTCAGATGTGATCTAATGCACTCAAACCCTTTTGCTGAGCCTTACATGTCATACTGCATTTTCTCAGGTCTCTCTGGCAGTTTTCTGGCACTTGCCAACTTGCACTCTTTGGAGGGGAGGGGTGCATGGGGACAAGAACTTGGAGATTTTAAACTTCCTTGCCACTGAACACAACACTATGACATGGCCAGGGTTTAAACCTCATGTCTTGCAAATTATATTTAGAGCTATAACTCAAATTACTACTTATTCAATTTGTGGACTTACAGTTTTTCAAGGAAGGAGATAGGTGAAGCATTTATAGCCAAGAGATTATGTGTTAAGCAAAACAAAGCATCTGCCCATTCACGTGCAGTGCTGACAGATCCTGGAGTAACAAAGTTCACATAGCAGAGATCTACCAAAGTTGACCCGTACACAATTGTAATAGTCTTGTCATGTAAAGTGTCTTCTTCAGATCCGCCAATTTTTAAAGAATCACGCAAGCTTTTATCCTGTTAATACAAAAAGAAAAAATATTACCAATAGACCCAGGGATTTCATATTAAAACGTTTACATAAATTATCGTTGGTACTATCAATGATGCCGCAAAGAAACGTCATTGCCATCAGTAACAGGGACCCTAGGCAAATGGCAAAAAAAATTCATTACACCCTTACACCAGAATGCATATTCTCTAAAGTGTTCTCCACTCATTTCTTGAAGTGCCTGTGAGGAGAATTTGTTTAGCAATCAAGAAATTCTTTAGTTGCATGATCACTTCCTTTATTCTTGCAACCTTAATGTGTAATTCAGGGGTGATAAAATAAATTCTACAATTCAAAATATGAATGTTTGTAGTAGAATGTCTACATTAACACAATTCTTTCAAATGTCTTTTGATAGGGCTCTGCTAAACCAATCACATACTTTACCTAAAGGGTGCTTGAATCCTGCATGACTCAACAATTGCCAATAATAAGTAAAAAATCATTATCAATAATAATTATTGTAACTTTTGTATTCAATGACTTTATGAAACACAACCAAGACAAAAATGTAAATAGCACATTATGGCTGTGCTCTAAGAAAAATTGTGTAAAATAGAACAATGGTTTTTCATTTTCGGCTGTCCATAACCTGTTGGTGAACTGTCAAGTGGGAGCCTAGAGCTCTGAAATCTTGAAATTCAAGGTGCCCTACATAATGTTTTCTATGAAAAGAATAAGATTTCCAGCATAGTCACCCAACAGCAAAAGTAGGGTGCCAAGGGCCATAAGGCACTGCTAGACCCCTGCCATCTAGCTCTCTAGCTCTCCAGGCTGCAAGTGTCCTCAAGCATGACAAATAGTTTGAGACTTTAATTAAAAATTAAATGTGCTACAAACTTAGAAAATTTGGCAACCAGCATTCTACAATCATGTGGCAAGGTGTCAATATTTTTATTTCTTCATATTCTTTTAACACGAGATAGACATTTTTTTTTCATCCACCTGCTTAAATTTGATTTCTGGTGCTGATGTCACTGTAGTGAGACGTTGCATGTTAATCACTTCTGGAAGTTAAAGGATTAAGCTAACTAATGTCAAAGTTGATCGGAGAGAAGAGCCTTGCTTGTTGTGCAATATTCTCAAATCATAGGTGGTTCAAGTCTGTTCAATTTCTGTCAAAATGATCAACATCTAACATAGGAATTTCCTGTTTCTACACACTTTGCATTAAGTCAATTACTGACACAGTCACCTGATGATAGAGGAATTCATCATTTTTTATTTGACTGTTTGTTTTGTACTGAAAACAGTGTCTTGCAGATCAACTAAGAAAACAAAGAAAGATTTTAAAATTGTAAAAGCTGACATCAAAGTTCAGTAAAGGTGTCAGTGGCAAAAATGAAAAGCTAATTTAAGTGGATATTAGAAAAATTCATTATGTATTTGATTCAAAATGGAAAAATTATAAGCTGATATTGCAAAACTTATCTTAAACAGAGACAGTTTCTTCTAGAAATAAAAGGTTGCATGAGAAATGCCATCAGCTTAATAAGCCAATTAGTTTTAGCTTCATTCATCAAGATTAGGCTTATAGAGAAAAACATGAAATAATTCTGATAGGTATTTTGACAGATTCCTTTTTTATGTTAATTAGCACTTTAAAATCCTTAACAAAAACAATTCAAAATGCCCCAAGCACAAAATTTATTGAACCAATTTTTCACAAAAACATGTTGATAGGATTTAGAATGATAACAGCCAGACTGTTTTCTTTGTTCTTTCATTTATACTGAACTCTCTAGTTGGGATTAAGAACTGTTTTACACCCTAACAGAAATTCCAGTGTTTAAAGATGATGTTTTCTATGGATGACTGATCATGTTTAAAACAAACAAAATATTTTGCTTGCGTGCAGTGATAAAGAAAGAGCTTCTGCAGTCACGTTTCTTACTTTAAAGAAATATCAGTTTTCGTAAAATGCTGTAGCAACATATTTTTCTACGGAAGAAATTTTAAAGAGCAGCAGAATTCTTGACAGCGTTTGTTCAACTCTTTTGGGGATGAGTGTACATCCACAACTACAGAAATTCGAATTGTATTTACATGGTTCACAGTTTAAACTTATGACAGCAAATATATATCTTGGAGAGCAACCTTTGAAGATTGTTAGACAAAAACCTGTGATGCACTTAAGATAAAAAAATATATATAGCCTGAGATTGCAAACAAGTTCAAATCTCAAAACAAAGAACAGCATTTTACCTTCGAAATGTTTTTAATTATATAATTTCTATATAATAGTGGTTCAGTTTTTCCTTAAAAACCAGTTTAAAATTAATAATTTTTTCTTTTTTAATATCAAACAAAAATTGTGATGGTTTGGCTAATACGACATGCACTTGTTAGGGAGTCTAACTGTTTGTCTTAGATGGATTGAAACTTTTTGACTGCATACTAAATGTCTTCCTTAGGCAGCAAGGCCAACTTGATGTGTCACCTACAAATTGAACTTTATGCCCTGCTGTAATTGGCTGGTATTCAACAGTTTTGATTGGTTCTTTGCACTACTCTCCTGTCATCATGCTTCTAGTTCAATTTATAACATAACCAAAGTAAAGCGTGCGCTCTGATTGGTCAATTTAGCATCCCCTCATTTGCCCATGGGTGTACCCTGCTGATGTGAGCAAATGCAAAGACTATTTTTCCGCGCGCGCTTGTTTTTTCTGGTCGCGTAAGATTTGTTAAATAAAAGGGAACTCTTTAGCTACAATGTATCAATGTTATGTTATAAATCAAATTGCAAACACCACAGCGTACACTATTGAGTTATGGATGCTCTTGGGAGGTTTGCTAAGCACTCAAGAAGCTAGAGTCGCTCTCAGCTATCGCCTCAAGTGACTCTTACACTTCTTTCGTGCTTAGCAACCTCCCGTGTGCATCCATAACTCAATAGTGTACACTGTGGTGTTTACCAAATGTTAAATAGTGTCCAAGCTTCTGAGATTTCCATCCATATCCATCATCTATGTTGATATTCTTGAGGTGCAGTCTCTTAGGTGGGGATGGGGGAAAGGGATGTGGTATGGGGGAGGGGTGTGGCATGGAGAGAGGGGTGTGGCTTGGGGGAAAAGGGGTGTGGCAGGGAGGAGAAGGGGTGTGGCATGGGGGGAAAGGGGTGTGGCATGGGAAAAGGAGTGTGGCATGGAGGAAAGGGGTGTAGCATAAGGGAAAGGGGTGTGACATGGGAGGGAGGGGTGTGGGGAGCAAGGAAGTGGTTAATTATGACCTAATTATGGGTACATCTTCTAATGAGAGTAACAATACATTTAGTAAGTAAGTAAGTAAAACTTTATTTACACAGGGTAGCCCACTCAGCTCAAGGCTAGTATCCATAGGGGCCCTGTTTCTTAAAAATAAATTACATCAAAACTCTCAATTATTTATATATATGACTAGGATTTTAAAACTACATAAACAGCCTAAGACTACAAAGCCAAAACACAATTAAGACCTATAAAATAGTAGATAAAATATCAAGTTAAGATAAAAAGAGATGTCTTGCTCGGTGGCAGAACGTTTGAATGGAGTTTATTAAAAATTTCTGCGCCAGTAAAAAGAAGGGTCCTTTTCCCAAAATTTTGTTTTACTTTTGGTAGGGATAGCCTCCTACTTTGCCTTGTGGAATAGTTGTGAATATTCGAAAATCTGGTGAAATATGATGAAAAGTAACTAGGTATTACTAATAAGTGAAGACAGAGAAAACGAGTTTAGCCTTGTGGTAATAGCATCTACTGTTCTGCATGAGGAACAGTGGGAACCCCAATCCACAGAGCAAGTGGTGTCTGATGTTTTGGTTTGCCCTAAATTGGCAGAGTTGTGTCTCCGCAGGTCGCTATCTCTGTGGTGCTGCTTGATTCTCTCCTGCATATAAGATTTTCCAATCATTGATGTTGAATACCAGCCAATCACAGCTGAAGATAACCACTTATAATGTGTTGGACATTGAGTCTTCCTTGTATCATTAAAAACACTGTTTACTACTAAATGTACTGAGAAATGTGATCCAGATCTGAAGTTTTAATTACACGGTTTCAAATTTAAATCTGAGGTAATGAAGAACAGAAATTGACAGAACTAGTTTGAAAAATTCTAAAATAGGGTTAGAAAAAGAACATATGCAAAGTTCAGTTATAAGATGGATCTCCATTCTAGCCCTTTAACCCCTGAGTGTGACCAAATGACCTTGGCTTATCAAAATACTTTCAAGCTGACTAGATAATGGAAATAGTAATAATAATTAAAATAATATTAGCTATGACAATTTAGCAGTGGACTTTCCAAGGTGCTGCTCTTCTCCTCCACTATTTCCAAATCAAATTGGAATTTGGAATGTTGGTTTTCATGGAGGGAGAAAAACTGGATGACTATAAAAAAATCCTCAGAGCAAGGATGAGAACCAACAAGAAACTCAACCCACATGTGAAACTACGTCCAGGTCGACAAAAGAAGGAGGTGTGTGCTCTCACCGCTATGCCATCTCCACTTCCTAAAATGTATTGATAAAGGGAGACTACAGAAGGAGGGGTCTAGACTTTAAGCCCCCACCCAAAGTAAGTGTGGCCAAATCACCACTAGTTTCCACTTTTTATCTCTGGCATTAATTGGCAAGGAGGGGACTGCAAGTTAAGTTTAGGAGAGTGAAAGCAATGTAATCCCTGATTACTTCTAGAGCAGTTTTTACTTAAATTTTGAAATCTTAAACCCAAGTAATCACTGTGGCCAAATGAAGCAAATTTCAAGGTCGATATCATCATTAAGCTTTAACTTCCAGGAGTGACCAAGACAGTGTTTCTCCTTTCCACATCAATATGATATCAAGAAGTTAAGTGAGGAGAATCAAGAAAAAATATCAAAGAGGGGATTATTGGTCTATCCTATACCAAATTCTCCAAACCAACATCATAAGAATAAAGGCTGATAGTTTCGAAAGAAACTGTTTGGGGCTGCGTCGGTGGGAGTAACGAAATAATTTGGATATATCAACAAAGTTGAAATGGTAAATTGGCCACCCTAATGATTACAAAAGCTGACGTTTCGAACGTTAGCCCTTCGTCGGAGCGAAACTTGCATTCGCTCTGACGAAGGGCTAACGCTCGAAAATTACAACATCATAAGAACTGTAGAGGAGGCAGTAAGGAGAATTACTGACAAGATCTTGGGAGTGAAAGAGTTAAGCAATTAAAACTCCAAGTGAAAATAAGCAACCTGCTTGAAGCCTGGGAAAACACAAGTGTCCACATCAGGATTGGTTTCAGCTTTGAAGCTGATTGGCTGAGAGGGTGTCAGGAGTTTTCTGTACCAATCACAGGGCAAAGTCAAGCAAAGCAAAAGCAATCATGGATTTCTTTCAAAACTCGATTGAAAACTGCAGCTGTAACACTGAATTTGAAGACTCTCCTTGATATAGGGCCTAATATAATTAAAATCCCCACATGTGGAGGTCCTTGAATTACTCAGAAATTGGCTAAACATATAATTCATAGTGCCACATTTGGCTTTACAGCTTGTGTTCTAAAAGAAAGTCTAGTATCGCAGATCTAGTTCCGAAGACATCATGTTTGTGAAGGTTATAATGACAAAATTAGCAGAATTTTAATTTACCAACAATAATTTCAGTATTACAGCATACAGTACAAAAGAAATTAATTAAAATAATAATAGTTGGCGAGCCAAAGTGCTTTGAATAAAAATAATTTGAAGAATGTAGCAATAAACTGACAGAAAAATTTCTGGGACTATATGTGTCCTAATAAAGTGCAGATTCATGTAAACTTGCTTGTAACCATGGGTTGAAAGGATAGGGGAGTTTTCGTTACACTCACTGCTTAAATCTTCAATCTATCTGTACACAAGAACAAAATTATGATTTAAAAATAATATACTTGTAAATCATTTCTCGTTTTACTATGAATTGGATGACAGCTTGGAGAAACTTATGTGATTCACCTACTGGGAGTTAGAAAATTAGCATTTAACTTCTAGCAGGTTTATCTTGGTGTGGTCTGGTTTGTGGCAAGCCTTGAAACCAAGAAAATGAAATATTCATATATCACAAAAGTCACACTTTAAATTTTCATAAAAAAAAATGCTTCATTGATCAGGAGAAAGATATCACTGGTAATTAAAACCATTACTGGTTGCAACCCTGCATACAATCAATAAATAGTTGGATATTTTCTAGAATTTTCCTAACAGGAAGCCTTCAAGGATAAAAGCATGTTGTGTCCCTCAAAAATAAAGGTGTCTTCCCTGGGGCTAATGTGACTGGTTTCAAGTTGTGCAAAAATGGCTCATTACAGGTTCTCATTAAGAATAGAACTTTTAACATGCCTAGCCTTTCTTGATGTTCAAAAGATAAACATTTCACACCGTGAGCGTTATAATAATATTTGTAATCTACATTTTTTCAAAAATAAAAAGGATTACATGTTTAGCTCAATTCGATGTTCCTTGGTTTTCAAAGCAAAACTTGTACCTAAATAATTTTTTTTGGAAATGTAAACAAAATAAAGGCATTGTTAGCTTCTTTAATAATCCTTAAAAAAGGAACTAGTGATTTGCATATATATTGAGCAAATACGATTAAAATATTTTGCTTGACAACAAATCATAAAGCACTTATCGATCTGTAAGGTCAAGCAAGATGGCCACTTAAAAATCGAAAGTTTTACTGTAACAATGAAAAGATAAAACTGTCTGTTGGCGTTAAGTTGCTCTACGACGGTTACAATGCCTTAGCTGAGAAACACGTTTCTTCTATTCGAAATCAAGTCTTCAATCACATTTCAATTAAGCTAAAACTTGCAAATCATGTGGAGTTTTGGAATATTCCAAAAATAATAAGCGGGTCGTTACATAAAGAAAACTATTCGGGCGTAACATGGCTTTGAACTTGCAGTTTTAACAGTTTCATCCATTTGAGAGAATTATTTTATGATAGTTCCGTAAAGATATATTGCTAGGCGACCATAACAAAGGCCAGCCCTAAATAATTAAAAGCCTGCCTGTCTGTATTTTGTTAACACAAAAACCTGGATTCCAGAAACAAACTATATCTCGAGTCAAAACAAAAATTACACTCGACGAAAACTTTGCATCGAAAAATACAGTTTCCATTTGAAACCGCGTTAACGCTAGACTTAGAGTACAAAAAGATTTTAAATCAATGGATTAAGGCTTTGTACATGCGATGAAAACTACAGAGATTGAAATGAAACACTTCTGCGGTAGGGAAAAATATGTGCAAACTGTAAAGGCTAAAATTTGAAATTCTAAACGCAAATAAAAAGTTGAAATTAGCATTTAAAGAAGCTTTCGAAATTCACGGACTCGCGTAAAGATACTGACGTAGGTGATCGATGGAGGAATCATTGTTTATTTACAAAAGTGTTCTGAAGCAGATATTGTGAACAGAATCGATTCAAGTCGAGATTTTCATGGTACACAAATACACGACCTTATTAAGTTTGTAGAAGTAGTGCGCGTAAAATTTAAATATATCATCGATTCACTACGATACAAATTATTAATAGCCGTAAAAGCGAAAATCGTTTGTGTATTTATATTTAGCCGGGAGTAGTTTAACTAGACCCCAAAAACAAACCTTTGGAATTCTCGCTGATTTTCCTGTCCTTATATCCCGAATAGAAGTCAACTCCAAAAGATCGGTCTCCTGTACATAAAAGGAAAGATTTAACTGAACGGAGAGCTGTCTAAACGAAGCATAGCTATAAAGATACCATCATAGCAATAAATTCGGTACTTGTCAGTGAAAACATCAGCGGCTCGAGAACCGCCATTCGGGCGACCTCACTCGATTTTCATAAACAATCTGGATAACTAGATGAAAAAGCTGGCTGCAGCCAGCACGTGCATTCTCTAAGACTAGAAACTGTCCTTTACAAGCTTGCACTCGGGATATCATTGCACATTGGTTTATTTTAAGAACGCTCACCTTATCTTCGGCTCTCCAATAAATTAAATGGGCCGCCGTGTCTACCTTGACCGTACATTGCAGTCCTACCGTGGAGTCCTGTTTTGAGAAGCAAAAAAGTTCCACGAATATTTTATAAAACAGCATCCGTCAGAGGAAGTGAAGCCCTGAGTCAATGCTTTCGACAGCGCCAGATTCGCAACACAATTCGACAATTCGCCCTACTTCCTGTGTAATAGAATGGTGATATTTCGACCAAAAAAATACGAAACCAGGAAAGTTTCTAATATGCCGAGGCACCTGGAAAGGTATCGGCTTAATGTTAGATTACTTCTAGTCCCTTTTAATATTTCCCATTGAAATTGGAGATCGAAGGAACAACATTCCAAAATAAACGATAGCGTGACTAATAAAACACAATCTCTTGAACAAAGTGGACATCAAACCCTTTCAGCGCACCTCGTCCCATTTTATGAACCTTGCCCCTCGTATCAAAAAATCCGCGACTTCGGGATGTGTGAGCCTTTCCAGTACGGCTTCACCGCCCGCCATGTTTTAAGCTAAATTCAAAACACTGACGGCTTTAGGCGAATTACTGCGAGGCCAGTAGTGCTCTCTGATTGGTCAAGCCGTCAATCGCCAACAATGCGTTTGTAGAACTTCCAAACTTCCTACACAGACAGGGGTAAAAGCGACAAAATTGCTCAGCATTTCTTCATTTCGCTTCTTTCCTTGGCGATCATGCCATGCTCAGGGCGATTGTTATTTATAAACAAAGAAAACATCAAGTTGTTGATAGGGAAAAGATTTACAAGCGATCGACCCTTTAATAGAAGCGCTGGCAATGAACCGAAACCCACACATGCAATATAATATATCACCAAGGGTTTGTTTACATTCGAAAAAAGATTATTATTATCGTAAATATACAAGGGTGGCACTAAAACATTCGACGCCAGTCTCATAAAACCAAAAAAATGTGCGCCTCAAGAATTCTCAACCGAGCTTTCGTCTAGGGAAAGTCTTGTTTTAAAATGTGACGCAAAGGACACAACAGAGCGGATAGTGCTGAACAAATATAGCACCTTATTTACAAGTTAGCGGGTCGAGGAAATTGTTCGAGTTTCAGTGATCCGGCCAAGAGGGTTTAAAATGACTTAAGTTTACACTTTTGTTAAATTTCATTAGAAATTCGATTAACAATTCAGCTCAAAATGCTGCCGTATTTTAACTGTAATAAGCGCGCACAATCAGTTTAAACGCTGGAAAATAAGTTCTCTTGCTAATAAAAGGAACAAAATAAGGATATACTTCCTCTAGTTTCAAGTAGCTCATAGATTAATCACACTCTGAGCCGTTTGTTCCCTAATGAAAATAACAGCTTTTACGATAAAGCGTTCTACACCTACGAGGTTAAAATCTATTTTCTTTCCTCGGAACTCGAATAAATTTCAGTTAATACATTTTCTGACGAATTGATTCGCTTTTTCACCCACTGAAAATATCGAGAAAGGAAATATGAGGTCGCTAATTGAAGAAAAATGGTTTTAAAAACTACATCTATTAGTATATTCATAATCGAGAAAGATCGTGGGACACATAAATGCTAATTATGAAGAATACCCAGTCACTGCATAATTCAGAAGGATGAAAACAAGAAAGAAGTTTGAAATATGGCGGCTCCGAAGAAAAACACCTGCTCTGAAAAAAAGAAATTATTAGAGACGGCTTATCATCTACAAACTATCGAAATCTTTATGTCACGAAGGCGGCAAACAAAGACTTATCAAAAGAATCTCTGAGAAATATCACCAAACCACTTATTTGGACAAAAAACTGCAAAAAACTTTCAAAGAAGTTTCTTGTAATAAATGATCTTTCTTATTAGTAATTCATGGAATATCTGAATGTCAAAAATAATTTTTTCAGCTAACTACTGTCACCTGTTACGACTTACTTCTTGTACAACCAATCCAGATATTCTTCAATAATTATATCATTAATTCAATCAAAAAATCATGCTAAAAATATCCTAAAATGTTATTTGAAGAACATTCTTTTTTTTATTTCATTCTTTTTATTTGGTTAAAGGTTGGGTCAAACTTCAACCCAACTTATAACTGCAAGCAAAGAGAGAAGGTTATTATACTACTTGGCAATGCTAAATTAATTTTCATTTCAAAATCTTGCACTCAGATATTTTTTTAATTTGTAATTTATAGTATAAAATATTATTCCTTGAGCACAATACATTTTACTTGTCAAAATAAAAGTCATATATTGTTCATATTTAAATGCAAAATATGAGTGGGAGCTAAATTTACTTATTCAATTTCATTTTCATGTAGACAATAGAAATACGATTAATTTTTCCTGAAAGCAAGACATAAAATCATATCCTAAAAGGTACTTTTAATAATCACTGATTACTTAGTTTTCCATTGAACTTCTTTAAAAACGAATAAAACAAAATAAAATTTCCAGTCTCTCCACATGGTTTAAAATGTATACGTATCTTTTTTCCTTAATATTTCAGTCACCAGGAAAAAGCATAAAAAAAAAAACCCAGCATTGTCTTTGGACAATCCAGTGACACCTCATTCATTGAAACTGGACAACCAGGGAAAAAAGGGAAATTTTTTGCAAAGGAAAACAACAGAACACTAACAAAATTTTATGCAAATGTTAATCTCAGTTATACCTTAAGGCTTGCTACAAGGCTACTCATTTAGCTAAAAAAAGCTTTTTTCTCCTTGAAAGGATAATTGAAACAGTCACATTTTAAATTGCTGAGTGCTACTTAGGATTAAGCTGTGAATAATTCATTTTCTTTCAGACAGCGATGAAGGGAATTTTATTCTTTATCTATAATGGAAGACAGTGACAGATCACAACCTAAAATGCATTTGAATAATATCTTTTTATAATTTGAATTTAGGAACCTGCTTAAAATGAATAAAACAAATATAAGATTTTCAAGTATCTCCATTACCTTCCACATTGAAATGTTAATTATATATCAGACAAAAGGAAGATTTCCGTTCATATTAAGGAGCATTCTCCAGCTAATATAAATTTAGATGACCTGTGCTACTTTTTTATTAAGACTTGAAGAATTTGTTCTCCTTATTAGTATTAGTAGTATACTTATTGGTATATACCACGCAGGTGAAGAGTGCTTTTCAAGCATGCTGATTGGCCGGTTTGGAAGTAATATTCAGAGAGAAAAGAACTAATCTTTTTCCTTTCTGATTAGTAATATTAAAACAATTATTCACGGCACTATGAAATCTATTATTTTGTTTACCCTTAAACTCCCATGAGTGACCACGACAGAATTTGTCCTTTCAATATCAACACAATATCAAGCTGACAAGTGATGAGAACAAAGGAAAAGATCAATTAGGGATGACTGGTTGATCCAATACCCAAATTCTCTGAACTAATATCATAAGAATTGTATAGCAGACAGTAAGGGGAATAACCAGTCTGATCTTGGGAGTGAAAGAACTAAGTGTAGTACAAGTATTAGTGACTGCTGTTTTGACAACCCAACAGCGCTAGTCATTATCAGAGTGGAATGAAGAGCTGTCGATAGTCAGGTGTTGTAGATGTATGTCCAGTTTGTGTAAACTGGTTAACCTTTTGACCTCTAAAAGAGACTAGCATCTAATTTCTCTGTCAGAATCGTAAACCTGTGGAATAAATTACCTAAATACGTAGCTGAAGCAGAATCTCTGTGAACATTTAAGACCAAAGTCAAGAATTACCTTTTTAAATAATATTGTAAATAGTTTTTATAGTAAGTATTGTATAAAGTTAAATCGCAACTTAATGTTCTTATATTGGTATATTTATATAGAAGTTTAACAAGATGATTATTTTGGAAACAGCCTCAATAGGGCTAACCTCTGGTGTCTCCCTTTCTTTCAAATTATTTATTTTGTGATTTGATTGAATAAAGTATTATTATTATAATCATTATTATTATTATTATTATTATTATTAATATCACCCTTGAATCAAACATTAAGGTCATGAGGGTAAAGGAAATGATCACCAACTAAACAAGCTCTTGCTTGTTAAACAAAATTAATTCTCCTTGTTCCCACCCCAGGAAATGTATAGAGAACGGTATAGAGAATATACATGCTGATGTGAGAGTGTAAAGTGTTAATTAGTTGTCATGTAATTTTATTGGGTGTAAGACCTCACTGTCATATCAAGATAGCAAGTATAATTCTACTCACAACTACATCTGGGACCCACTTCTTGAATATCCTGGTAGCTTAACGGGCCCAAAGCCATGTTTTAAACTCAAAATTTAAAGGATAGGAAAGCAGGTTCTGGCACCCAAACCAGTCCTCTTTGTTTCTTTAGCTGATAGTTTTATGTTATCATTTTCAAAACTTTTGAAATCCCCATCTTGAATGAATATAGAACAGCTTTATGGGCCCATTAAGTTACCGGAACTTTTGAGAAATGGACCCCGTGTATGAGAATACTAGATGCTCATTAGTCATTGTAGATCAAAAATTATTGGTAACATGTACAGAATTCCCTAGCTAAGTTTTTGATTTGCTGTGAAACTTTTATGTAGGATCGTATCCTTTTAGGCTTTAATGAGAAATCCTTACAAACAACTTTCCCTCATTAGCACCCAAGACCTCCTTTCAGAGTTGCCAAGGCTGTGCTCTTGGGAAAATTGAATGGTTTCGCTCCAACGAAGGGCTAACGCTCGAAACATCAGCTTTTGTAATCGTTACAGTGGCCAATTTACCATTTCAACTTTGTTGATATATCCAAAATTGTTTCGTTACCCCCACTGATGCAGCCCCAAACAGTTTCTTTAGAAACTATCAGCCTTTATAAAATTGAATGGAGCCCATTACTCTGAAACTGTGAACTCCAGGGTGCCCAGCATATGCTTTGTATGAAAAAACTAAAATTCCTGAGTCGCCTAAGAGTAAAAGTAAGGCGCCAGGAGCCAGCAGGCCCTGCTAGACCACAGCCTTGGTTGCTGCTCAAAACTGTTATCATTACACGTTTTTAACAGCAAGAGAAGCACAAGGAACTGGGAGACCAACGGACTCCTGTCTACTATCTGCAAGTGCAGCTGGCATAAGGAAATGGATGTCTACTCCTCTCTCAAGAGTGGGAGACACAGTCACCTTAGGATTAACATGCTAGGCTATACCGCGAGAGGTCTAAGTTCAAGACCTGACTAGATCGTTGTGTTGTGTTCTTGGGGATGATACTTTACTCTCTCTCAGTGACTCTCTCCACCCTGGAGTTTAAATGGGTAGCTGTAAATTTTAAGGGAACCCTTAAGAGGGGGGGGGGGGGGGGAGGAGGTGCGGGTACAGGTTAACCTGCAATGGACCAGCATCCCATACAAGGGAAGTTCTAATACCTTTTATCACTTTAAGAAGTGGGATGGGGCCAATTACCCCCCTTGCAGACCTGACCTCTCTTTGTTACCTTCAATGATGGTGCCAAATGGATAACAAGGATCCTTAGATGGCACACTTAACCCTTTACAGCCTAACATCAGTATGCATATTCTCCATACTGTTCTCTATACATTTCCTAAGATGCTGACAAGGAGAATTTGTTTGACAATCAAGAGTTTCTTTAGTTGGTGATCCTTTCACTTATTCTCGTGACCTTAATGTGTGATTCAGGGGTGATATTATAACAAGAAATTAGGTGCTAGACACTTTGAGATGCTTAAAACTTGAAAATTCTGTCAATAATTCAATTATTATAATTATTAAGCTTTCCAGAGGCTTAAATTTCGGCAAAGATGTTGTCAATATCTTAATTCATTTTGTTGCACCAGGCTTGAAATTAAAAGAAAAGTTCAGTCGCCATTTTGCAACTCGATATGCAAATATAGTTGCAAGTTCGCGAATTTTAGTTGCAAAAATCCAGTGGTTTAACAAACAAAAATATGAGCCTGCAATACATATGAATAAGAGACTGCTGCAATGGTGGCCGATCATGGTAATGGTGTTGCGTGCACAACATTGCGGATGAATTAGGTACAATTTTACCCTACATCTTCAAATGTCTATGATAACCAAGGCACATGACAATTTATTTTTTCATTTCTTCATTTATTTTGGCAAAAATAGTGGCAAAGTAGCAACTGCTGGCTTTTTTATTCTACTCGCAAATTTGTGACTCCTTGGGAAGTTTTAGTTGCAAACATAAAAATTAAGTTGCAAATGCGACTGTATTGGTCACAATTTTGAACCCTGTGAACAGTCAAGAGTTTCTTAAGTTTGTGATCATTTCCTTTACTCTCCTAACCTTAATGTTTGATTAAGGGTGATAAAGTAAGGAGAAATTAGATGTTAGTCACTTTTAGGAGTCAAAGATAAAAATTTGTCCCTGTAGAGATACTGAAATTTGATTTTTTCAGTCATATTCTTCTAAATAGAGGGATATGACAGGAGGTTACAAAGCACGCTAAGTTTAAACTCTTTATGGTTTAAATTCTCATAAAAGACTGATCTGAAAGATTTTGAGACTTTGTAAAATAATTTTTTGATTGATTATCTATAACCCAACCACCATATTGCGCATGAGACTGTGTAAAGTAACCTTCCATTAAATTTCCAAATCTATTCTGTCCAGACATGCACCAGACCCTTCAGCAGCTTGTGCTTTTGATGCTTAAATTACAGAGGTTTCAACAAAAGCCTTATGACAACCACCTTAGCCTGAGAAAAGCAGCCATCCTTTTGCTCCCTTCATTTCCCCACGGGAAAATGAAGGGAGCAAAAGGATGGCTGCTTTTCTCAGGCTACATCCACCTGCGCACCCACTCCTATCTGTTTAGCCTGAATTTAGGCTCTTGTATTTTTCAGGCACTGTCAAGGGACAGTTCCCCTTTACACCATCAGAGCTGCTTGTGGAAAAAGGTCTTAACACCCCTAAATTGAAGGCTGTCCAATTAATGCATCAAGCCATCTTCTTCCTATACCGGTTAGAACTCAGTGTGTGTGTGTGTGTGTCACAGCTGATAAATGGTTCATTTCTTTTCATATCAACAAATCATTTCAGTAACAGTGAAAGTGGTGATCGACCGACAAAGTTCTTCAAATGGTTACCAGAAATAAAATTTTGGATCCCACAAGAAAATAGAAGATATTTTCCTTTGGAGATTAACACAACATGTCATGGCTTGAGGATTAGGTCACAAGCTTGGCACGTGCACTAGGAATAGAAAAAAATAGCGAAACAAGGTGCTGTTGTTTTTCAATGAACTGGCCACTGCTATAGAGTTCCTTATAATCCATTCAATCATATAATATTGCGACTACCAAAATAACTTGGATTTAACTCGCATCATGAATATTTGTGGGGTCTGACAAAGGGCTAATGCTCGAAACGTCAGCTTTTTAACTCTTTACTGTGGCCAATTTACAATTTCAACTTAGTTGATGTTACCAAATTACCTTGTTACCTCCACCGACGCAGCACCACAGCTTCTTTAGAAACTTACCCCCTTTATTTATGGGGCGTTTTTCTTTAGAGGAAATAATTATTTCAACTGATACCTCAATTCTTTGATTTAATATCTCTAAGTCTTTGTTTACAGGTGGCCAAAACAGTTGCAGCTTAGAGCACTGAATAAGCAATAAACAAAGTAAAAATCCATTACCAAGAGGATATGTTTTCCAAGATGATATATTTTCTTCTTTTCAGCCTAGAACTTCATCACAGTAAAACTTTTGTTTTTGAAGAATTTCTGCAAATTTACATCCAAATGCCTCATTTTAAAATACAACTCTGTAGTTTTCTTCTCCATTGAAAATTCCTGGACATGTGCAGTCATACAGACTTAAAAATCACACCTCCATGTAATGATACAATGTGTCCAAACAAACCATTGAAGCAGTCACTGTTACCATAGGACAGTTCCAAAGAACCTTGGGCTCCCAACTCCAGAATGACAGAATTCCAAAGTCTTAAACATGATCTTGCATACCTTCTCCTTTCAATTCCCATTCACAGCATCAATTTTTTTTAACAGATACACTGAATGTGGTACATTACACATTCATAAACAATTATCATGCCATTCCAGTTTCTTATGGTTGTTGTTGTTGCCCTTTTTTTTTCTTTTTTTAAAAAAGTGCTATTTAAGCAAACAGAACAAAGTGTACCCACAGTTGGTTAAGACACAATCTCCTAGAAAATCCCATACTACTCTGTTATGTTGTCAATAAGTCACCATCTTTTGTATCTTCAAGGTTTGTTGTAACTAATGCTTCCCTCTGAAGTCTGACTTTGTCCATCCACGGTTTACAGATTTGAAAGCCTGCTGCAGTTAGTACTAGAACACCACCCCTGGGAAAACATGTAAATGGTAGTTTAGTAGTAATCAGTTAATGCTACAGCTATAATATTATCAAGGTTGTCATTAGAAGCTGGTAGGCCATAGAGTTTTTCGAGGGCTGACAGACCATTTTTGCACTGACTACTTTCTACATGGTGATCAAAAATAGAATAATTTTGCATGGATTCTAACGACAAGTCTTGGTAAAAAAGGTTTCTAAAAATTTGCCCCAGAATGCTGGAAGTCTTGTCTCTGAGAGTTTCAAATCCTATCTTTTTCCAGTTGAGCATGACTCAGACCCCTCCAGAGGTGCACATATTGCTTTGCTCAGTGGCCTGCTTGTTATGCAAGCATTATTCACTGAAAAGGGTTCAATAAAACAAATTTCAAGGACATTTCCAGGACTTTTCCAGGACTCAGATTGACTTTTCTAAGACTCCAAATTTCACCTAATCCCTAAGATTTCAAACTCAGCTATCCATATGGTCTAGGTACGAGGTTCTCCTTGTACCTACTTGATGGCTTCCAGCAAGTGACTATTAGTGATTCTACATCCTCACCGCGATGCTTAGAATATGGAGTACCTCAAGGCTCGATACTTGGCCCATTACTCTTTACTCTCTACCTGGCAGCTCTTCAAGATGTTATACTTACTCGTGACTTAAATTGTATGTTCTACGCCAACGATACCCAAATCTACATCACTATTAAAGATGCTGAGCATTCTGCCGAGTCTGTAAATATTCTTCAAGCATGTGTAAATGATGTTTTTGCATGGTACACTCAGAACATGCTGAAGAGCAATCCAGATAATACTGAAATTCTGCATTTCACCTCCCGGTTCAAGAAGCAACCATCAATGTTGGAGACCGTAACATTAGCAAATAGTGAAATAGGAATCAAAGGAAAAGCTACGAATCTAGGCATTGTAATGGATAAAAATCTATCTTTTAATGACCATATCAATGAAACATGCAGAAAAGCCATTTTTGCTATAAGATCCATTGGACGCATCTGTCGATACCTTCCCAATGATGCATTGAAGATGCTAGTCAACTCCCTTGTAATTTCTAGACTAGACTATTGTAATAGCATTCTATATGGGATACCAAAGTATCAAAGGGACAAACTACAGAGGATCCAGAATATCGCTGCTCATATGATAACCGGAACACGAAACACTGACCATATCACACCTATTTTAAAGAATCTACATTGGCTGCCAATCGAAGCAAGAGTTAATTTTAAGAGTAAAGGCTGATAGTTTTGAAAGAAACTGTTTGGGGCTGCGTTGGTGGGAGTAACGAAATAATTTGGATATATCAACAAAGTTGAAATGGTAAATTGGCCACCATAACGATTACAAAAGCTGATGTTTTGAGCGTTAGCCCTTCGTCGGAGTGAATAAGATATTACCTATAATTTATAAGATCTTAAATGAGCAATCTACTAGTTATTTAGAACCTATTATACAAGAATAACACCTATCAAGAACACTGAGATCAGCAACTCGCTTACAGTTATGCATCCCACCTATTAAATCCAATTCCTATGGTGGATGCACTTTTTCAGTATCTGCACCGAAACTATGTATCTGTTAATTAATTACTTATTCTTTATGTCTTAATAATCTATTGTTAGGCGCATTGAGATTAGAAATGTGCCCTATAAGCATCTATTTATTATTATTATTATTATTATTATTACATCTACATAGACTTCTCATAGCATAAAATTCTGAAAACTCTATTGCTTGAGTTAAGCAGATTTCCAGGACTTTCCAAGACCTGTAGTCTTTTTCTAGGACTTTCCAGTCCTGGAAAAAATGTCAAAATAAAATTCCAGGACTTTCCAGGGTTTCCAAGACCTGTACGAGCCATGAATTGAACAACCCACTCGGTTGAGACAGAAGCTTATAACCTGTAGGTCATACTAAGATTGTGGTTCAGATCATACACCTATTACACTTTCCAAATGTTTTTCCACAGGGAACAATGTTACTGCAATTTAACCCCTTTTCTCCCAGAAGTGATTAACATATAACTTCTCCTTATACTATCCATATATTATCCAACAAATGGGTACTGAGAATACTCAAACTTATCAAGTGATAATTGTCATCTTGATCTAACACCAAATTCTTGTAACTTATTTACAAAGAAATGTCTAGAAGCTAGAGAGGAGAATTAGCATCAGATATTGGGAGTTTAAGGGTTAAAAATCAATATCAAGCCACCAAAGGTGATTTCGGTGGACACACGATATAGCCAGATCATAACTTTTCATTGCAGCTTTAGGTGGTTTATGCCCATTACCCAGGTGTCCCTTCACAGGGAGCCCAGACAAGCGACGAGTCTGGTTGATTATTCGAAATATAAAGGAATGTATGGGAGAATACTGAAGAGTCTTATTATCATAAACTTATTATGAAATGTCTGAGTTAAAGCTCAAAATAAATGTAAACCTACCTCACTTGCTGTGTATTGTTGTTTCGGTGGCTCTAAATGGCCAATTTGAGCGATTTGATGTCGACTGTTACTATATGTTATACAGTCAACGCAAAACCCACCAAATCGCTCAAATTCGCCTTTTAGAGCCACAGAAACGACAATACACAGCAAGTGAGGTAGGTTTACACTTATTTTGAGCTTTAACTCGGACATTTCATGATATAAGTTTACGATAATAAGACTCTTCAATATTCTCCCATACATTCTTTTATATTTCGAATAAACAACCAGACTCGTCACTTGTCTGGGCACCCTGTGGTCCCTTCAAGACACAAGAAGACACAGGCAATGCTGCTCTCAAGTCTAACATATCAAGCCTGGGGCTTATGCAAATGATTTCAATCTTACGTTCTCATCTTTGAACTCTTATTTCTCACGCATTTCAGGTTTCTGATTTTCTGATTTATTTTGAGATAGTAAACTGCTGCTTCAGTTAAGTACCTATAAAATCTATTATGTATATGAGAACGATCCTTCGCAGTAAAGCACTATTTGAGCAATAGTGAAAATCAGACCTGAAAAAAATTTCAGGCCTGTACTAGTATTTCAGGTCTATACTAGTATCGCAGAGGTCAGTGGTTCGAATCCCGTACAGGCCTGAAATTTTTTTCAGGTCTGATTTTCACTATTGCTCAAATAGTGCTTTACTGCGAAGGATCGTTCTCATATACGTCTCATAACCGCAGTTCACACATATGTTTCATATGTTTGTTGTTGTTTAAAATCTATTATCTTTCTCAACACAATTTACTTTTTGTTCCCTTTGTATTCTTTCTTACTGTGGGTAACAGTGGAAATTTGCATGCTGAGCCACTGTTAGATGGGCATGTGAAACCTGAATAAGTGAAACCTTAACTCTCTCCACCAATGCTCATAATAAAGGAAAACACCTCTTAGCTATTTAATTTTTTCAAAATATTCTCCTCTATCCTTCTTCCTCCTCCCTCTCTCCCCCTCACCAAAAGTGAAGCTCCCCACAACATCACAATTGACAGCCACCTAGTAAAAAATTTTATTCTTTGGCAGAAAATTAACTTGAAAGCTTTTAGTCTGTGTACATTCGCATCAAAAGAACTCTGGATGGGGCCCTTTCCCAGGCCAAGCTTGGGCGATACCCAAGTGTATGATGGGGAAGAAGAGGATAAATAGCCAGATGTTGAGAACTCCAGATTTCACTTGAGTCATTCCCAGATCAATTCAAACCAACAAAAAATCAATCAATTTAAACTGTTTTATCTATTTGCTAAGTCGTGACACCAATTGAAAGTAAGCACGTACACCACTATTTCTAAACCGATGATTTACTTTTGAAATTACTGTAGCATTCGAATAAAAAATCGCATATTACCCACACCAGATGAAATCTCATACGCCCAAAAGATTTAAAACTACAGGAATTTGAATGAATTTGCCCTAATTAACTGTATAAAGTTAGTCTGTAAGAACGGCAGTAAGGAAAGTGTTTGCTTCCATTTTAATAAATACTATATAAAACAGACTTACCAGACTCCGCAAAATATCGTCACAAATCGCACTCGCCTTCGCATGTAAGGATCCAAACTTCTAAATTCATCTTTTAGATCCATTTTTCCACTAAGTGGCCTAAGTCATTACCAGTCGCTCGCCTTTCTCTTAAAGTCACGTGGTCAGAGATGTTTTCATTACGCAAGACGAGATTCACCTTCGTTGAAGTATGGCAGCGTTACGAGCTGAACTCGTTGCTAAAGAAGTCTTCGATCTGTATAGAAAATACGGCGATCAAGACTACATCGGTGAACTAGTATCTCAAAAAGAACATATGACTCAGTGCGCCATGCTTGCTGAAAAGGAAGGGTATTCTGACGAGGTTGTCTTAGGGGTTTTCCTTCATGACATTGGTCATCTGATCGGCTTCCACAAAGCTCTGCCTTGCATGGGAGGTGTTGGAACTGATGCTCACGAAATCATCGGAGAACAGTTTCTGAAGGATCTTGGATTCCCAGACAGTGTGACAAGTTTTGTGCGAGGTCATGTTGACGCCAAAAGATATCTTGTCTACAAATACCCACATTATCACGAAGAGGTAAATCAGAAAAATGTTATTTTTTAGACCGTGTTTGTCAGAAATATTTTTCGAATGAATGAATGAATGAAAAACTTTATTTAAGTGTCTATGTTGTTAGCTATAAGCTAATGGGGGACACTAAAAAATTTAAAATTCAATACATTTACATATGTAGATAATAGTTATTTACAGTAGATAATTAAAAAGATTATAAAGTTATTTAGTTAAGTTTTAAATTTCAACGA